>NW_017673674.1:118863-119893 GCF_001879085.1 Nicotiana attenuata
TACAAAATTCATGTTATCTGCAACCACCGCCTTGTCAGCATATCCGAAGGATTTTCATCAGTGTGTATCTTCTCAACCTCAAATAATTTCTCTTCCACGGCCATTCTTATCCAATGATACTTTCTATTTATATGTTTGGTCTTAGAATGAAAAGTGGAGTGCTTGGTGAGACAAATAGTACTCTGATTATCACAAAATAAGATGTACCGTGGCTGCTCAAAGCCAAGATCATTAATAAACTCCTTCATCCATAATAGTTCCTTGGCACCTTCTGTGACAGCAATATATTCGGCTTCTATGGTGGATAGAGCTATGCACTTCTGTAGTCTAGATTGCCAAGAAGCAGCTCCCCCTGCAAAAGTGATCAAATAACCGAAAGTGGATCTTGAATTATCAAGATTGCCTCCTAAATCAGAGTCTGTGTAACAATAAGTTCAGGTTGCCATTGCCAAAGCACAGCTTCAAATCTGCAGTACTGTTTAGCTCAAAAATTATATTCGTATTTTATAAGCTTAAAAACAATCGAAAATATATAGGGGTAAATCGTAATCAAATATAATAATCCCAAGAGATGATTATTGCTTCAAGAATGTTTGTAGATCTGTAAGTGCGTAGTGAAATAGACTTAGCTTAAGAGGGAAGCAATGGTTGGAAAATCAAGAAAGAGATAAGAGAGAGAGATAGAGAGAGAAATTGTATTATCCGAAAATAACCATCATCCTATTACAATGTGGAGGTCTCCTTTATATAGTAGGAGACCTCCCTCGAAATAATCAAAAAGGTACAAAAGTTGGTGGCTTCTACTCAGTAAAAAGGTCAGGCACTAAACGACGTCACTTCTTCTTCACCAACTTGGGTCGTGCCCTCACTCGGGTCGCCCTTATTATAAGGGACGTGCCCATTTGGCGTGGGGGCGTTATGAGCCAAATTTAACCCTATACAGTTAGTCCCTCCGTTCGTTGGAGACGTACTCGATGACCGTCTTCAATGGACGGACATGCACGATTTGCTTTTTACGGAAATTTGGCCG
>NW_017673674.1:124310-124605 GCF_001879085.1 Nicotiana attenuata
CCGTTGGCGGCGATGGCCTTAGCCATAATATAGTTGATGGCCTTAGCCATGTAGGCGAGTTTGACTGTCGTCGAGTCGTTTACTCACCGTTGTCGAATCTAGGTCGACCGTTGGCGGCGATGGCCTTAGCCATAATATAGTTGATGGCCTTAGCCATGTAGGCGAGTTTGACTGTCGTCGAGTCGTTTACTCACCGTTGTCGAATCTAGGTCGACCGTTGGCGGCGATGGCCTTAGCCATAATATAATTGGTGGCCTTAGCCATAAAGGTGACTTCGACTGTCGTCGAGTCGTTT
>NW_017673675.1:0-18031 GCF_001879085.1 Nicotiana attenuata
TTTATGTGATTTCTGGTTTCTTGCTACTCGACTATACTTTTTCAGTAAGGGCTTTTCACTTAACCCTTTGCATGCTTCTAATACTCTCTCTTTTCTCTATTACTAAGTCAATGAAGTGGACCTGTGTTACTATCATGTTTCGAAGATTTGCTAACTTTGTGTTGTTATTGCATGATGCTTCTCTTTGCCATAGTTTGGCCTCGCATGTCTAATGTTTGTGCACTCTATTTATATGCTGAATTTCCTTCTTGACTGATCTTCCATCTTGGACTGATTTCAAACTTTTCTTTTGTGAAATTCTGATTTCACTCGTCTAATTGATTCTTTTCCTTGTCTTGCCTTACTGAATCCCTTCCCAAAATTAGTATATTCCTGTACTTAGACTTGATTACTTACTCAATTATTTTACTGCTTCTTTTATGGCAACTGCCAGTTTACCTACAAATTGATTTCTTTCCTTATTATGAGCCTGTTAGTATCCGTTAAGTGATTCCTTTATTAAAGGGAATCACTTGTGTAGATTGATTCTGATTGTGATTATTTCCATGTTTGTGCCAAAGCTTCACTTATTACCTTATTTCTCACCTGTTTTCAAAACTATAAATTCCCTACCCTCTTTTCTTTAAACACACGAACACTTTTAGTTCTGAACACACACTTACACTCAAAAAACTCTCTCTTGCTTACTGCTACTGTCTGTTTAGCCGGCTGAAAGCCAAGGCTAAACTTTGGAGTCCTGCTTACTTTCTTTACTGCACTTTGCTTCTTTGACTGGTATGTTCTGATTAATTTTCAGCATCAACAACAAAATGTTTCTTTACTGTTTCTTTTATTCCTGTTTGCCTTTTGTTTGTATCTAAATAAGTTCCATCATTGAGCATGTTGTATTCTGCCTTTTCTGTTCTGAATTAATGATTTTGTTATTTACTTATCATGGCTTGTGAACCTTAAATCCCCACCCCCAATGTGTTTGGTATCTGTGGTAGGTTTGGGGCATGACAACATTGAACTTGATCCCCCTAGGATCATAACCCCCATGTTCTCTCTAATTGTTGTATGTTCTAGTTGGCTTATAGGCATGCCAGCATCTTCTATTGTTGTACATGCCTAAAGTTGACCTTTGCCTAAGTGCATAGGCTCTTTGAATCCTCAACCCCTGACCCCTCTTTGTATGAAGTTATCAACTTTGTATTTTGTTTTCACCCTTTATCCCTTTCCTTTACCCCCTCAGTTTTTAAACTCTATCCCAGCACTTCCACTATCTTCTTAGAACTTAAGGTCTGCCTACTTATGTGAGCCTTGCCTTGGGACCCATGAGCTCCCTCTGAACTTGGACAAACAAGGGCTGGTTTCCACACTGCACTCATCTCTATCTGATTAATGCAACTTGGGTGTGAGCACTGCCCGGGGTCCTTTTGAGACCCTTAGGGAACTTTGACACACTCAAGTCTGAAAAAGGCTTTGAAGCAATGGCATCTTAAGGCAGTTTACTCCATAGCTCAAGGAGGAACCAAGAATCAGGCTTCCTCTGGTTATGTCCTTTATGTATTGCTTTGATGTAATTTCAGTATTTCCGGTTTGTAATAAACAGCGGGGATGGCTAGTGAAAAAAGGTGGATAATTATGCATGTCAAGGGTAGAAAATATGCCTATAGGACTACTTTTACTTCTGCATATCCATTGCATTTAGATATCATGTCTATAGGAATTGCGATTCTGCATGTGTAATTCTGCAATTTAGAAATCATGTCTATAGGACTTGTGATTCTGCATGTGTAATTCTGCAATTTGGAAATCATGCTTATAGGACTTTAGATTCTGCATGTTTAATTCTGCACAATAGAAATCATGTCTATAGGATCTGTTGTTATGTTTACTTCTGCATTTTAGATATCATGTTATTAGGATCTAAATGGTTAAAATCAGATATCATTAAAATCAGTACCCCTTCGTAGAAATCATGCCTATAGGGATCCCCAAAGCAAGTAAAAAAATTCTGGTTCGTTTCTATTCACACTCAATGGTAGATATCATGTCCTTAAGGTTTAAAGTCAGCAACAGTAGATACCATCGCCTGAGGAAATTGAAACTAGTCTAATTTTGAAATCATTCTATTCTGAACCAGTGCTTAAGTAACTTAATCTCTCCTTGTTAACACAATTTAGCAAGCATGCCTATAGGTTTTCAAACCATTCGTTTTAAGCTGTAACCACGCTCAGAATCAGTAATAGATGCATGTCCCTAAGAGTTCCCCTAAACACTTAGGCAAGCCTTAGGCAGTAATAATAAATAAAATTGAACTCGCCTCCGTTATTTGTTTAAGTGTTACAACCAGCAGGCAGGCCTGATTCGTATTTCCTAACTGAGTCATGTAATAGACCAAGCCTGCTATAACAACAATGATCTCTTCCCTCAAGTATTTTGTAGAATCAGACCTTACTTGTTTGTTTAAGTCATGCTATTGGATTATTTTGTTTGAGGAGGTATACTTGAGCCTTGTGTGTTTATGTGCTTCCCCTTGAATGTGCAGTCTTTTATATGTTTTATATGTCGTCTTAGATTTTTTTACCTTTGAAACCTCAAGTCAGCTTAATATCCCTCCCTTTAGGATTAGTAGTCCTAGGTGCCTCCGGGACTGATAGGAATGGGTCGGGTAATAGCATGCAATAGCGATCGAGACCAATTCGCGTTGTAATACCTTAACGGGTGGGAAGGGTAGATATGGATATGATGACCGGTGCGCTAATACCACGTGTAGCCCCTCTTTTGAGGAGTGACTACCGGGTATTGCATTGATGTGATCCATATTATGAATAAACCTAGGACCCCCTTTCCCTTTCCTTCTTTGTCTCAAAAAAATATTTTGACTTCTTTTCAAAAAATACCCTTTTAATAACTGCTCTTTCATACTTTATTTACTTCCAAGCATTTGTGCATTAAATCCTCTCTTACTTGAGCCTTATCTGCTTGTATGTTAATTGCACAAATTCACAAAAACTATCTGATCGGGAACCACACTAGTGGATCCTGAGGGGTGCCTAATACCTTCCCCTTAGGATAATTTCAAGCCCTTACCCTATCTCTGGTTAACAAAAGCATAGTTGTAGTTGAATCTTGTAAGGTGTCCTAATACACCATAAATCATTAGGTGGCGACTCTTCAAAAATGCAAAACCCAGTTCCCAAAAGGAACGAGTTGCCCCATACCCAAAAATGTCATAAACCCGATTCTCCCGCCGCGAGGAGGGAAAAAAGGAGGCGCGACAGCTTGGCGACTCTGCTGGGGTTGATCTAGGCTTTTACCATTTCAGACTATTATTGTGAATTTATATCTCTTTATGTGCAATTACTTGTTTAATTCCTTTAAGCATTCAATTCCCTTTTCAATTGCAAAACTGACTTGTCTTTTGTTTGTTTTTTTTTCTCTACTACTGCTTTAAATTATGAAACTGTTGTATTTACTGCTTTCTTAACGTGCAAATACGTGACAACATGCTTTTAATTGTTGCATAATCATACTCAACATCATATCCCACTCATGCCAAACAAATCCCATAGCAACGCTTATAATGAGTGGTTGCGCTTTTCCTATATTATTACCCCCTAAATCCGGAAAAGGCATATTTGCGGTAAAACCAGTCGATCAACGGTGTAGTCGACGGTTCCGTGCCTTTCCCCCTTGAGTTGTCCGCTCAAGGGTACCAGTCTAAAACCCCATGGAAACCTTACTCCATTTAATTTGTGCATGCATCATGGTCAAACCTAGTTGGATCAGTTATGTTGTCACCATAATGATCCTTTGAGATAGCCTTGTCCAAAGTCCACCGGGTTTCCCTAAACCCAAACGGACATCATCACGTTCTGTGCATCTATTTGGAGAACTGAATGCTTAATGCTAATTGTAGATGTTAAATAGTCGAGTCTGGTGGGGGTAGGGTCTAACCCTTCTGTTTTGCAGATATTGAGGCACGAAATCCCCAGATTCGACATGGTTACCAACATCCACCCAAGATTACTAAGCTGGTGGAAAGATCTTCACTCTAGTGATCAGACTATCGTCCGAAAATATCTAGGAAATCTACCTTTTCTCCTGGAAATTCAACCCAACAACAAGATCATAGAAGCTGCTACTTTGTTCTGGGATTGTGAGAGGGCTGTATTCCGCTTCGGAGACATTGAAATGACACCCTTCCTAGAAGAGATAGGAGGGTTGGCCGGTATAGTGTGGGAAACTCTGGGTTTGTTGATGCCTGAGAACCGCAAAGGCAGGGGCTTCCTCAAAATGATGGGCCTGAACAAGAATCCCGAACTGACATGTCTGAAAGAATCCTATATCCCCTTTGACTATTTGTATGAGAGGTACGGTCACAGCAAATCCTACCGTATCTATCCTGACGAGTTCGCCATCACATCATTAGGGCACATTCATCGAAGGGTCTTTGTATTCATGTTTTGTTTCCTGGGGTTGATCGTGTTTCCAATGAAGAAGGCCAGAATACGCACCAGACTGGCTATGGTAACTAAGACCTTAATGGAAGGAATTGGCGGTCAACCATTCAGCATTGTGCCCATGATCATTGCGGAAATATGTCGAGCCCTAGAGAAGTGTCAACAGGGAGCCAGCCACTTTGAAGGCTGCAATTTGCTACTTCAACTTTGGCTCATGGAGCATCTCCAAAAGGGTGACTACCGACAAGAGATTTAGCAAAGGGACTGGGACGATCACATCGCTTTCCATCACCCAAAGCGAATGAATTATATCCCCGACATGTTTGCTCGGCCGGAGGATGCTAAAGGATGGGTCGAACTGTTCGATAATTTGACTGAGAAGCAAGTACAATGGATGTTCGAGTGGTTTCCAACCGAGGAATTCATCGCCCGATCCAGAGACGCACCTTTCTTGATATTGATCGGTCTGAGAGGAACATACCCTTACGTCCCTCTCCGGGTGATGAGGCAAGCTGGCAGGAAGCAGGTTGTACCCAGGGTCGACAAGATGAGTCACTTCCGGGCTGACTTCCAGGATGATGATAGCCCTTACAAGTGCCAAGCTCAGCATATGTGGCACTGCAAGATCGTCATGGGGAAAGATACCATCGAGCCAGATAGATACCACGCTGGTTGTGCTCCCTACTACTCCAGCTGGTTGGAGGATAATCATGATGGTCTGGGCCAGCCTGGGTTTGTTCGAGGTCACAAGATCATAGATAAAAAGGCCGAGGCACAGGTCAAATACAACTAACTGCGCAAGAGGATCCGGGAGTACGAAAGCGAGCACCGCGAAATACAAGAGTCCAACCAGAAGCTAATTGAGGAATCGAAGGACATGGCTGTCAGTGCCAACAAGCGACTGGGATACTTGGAGCGAGGCATAGTGGAGTTGGAGAAAAAGTTTCTCAAGAGGGTTGAAGATTGCAAAAATGCTGAAGGAACCGAAGGCGGACATCTAGCCAAGGCTTACCTATTGCTGGGACTTCGCGAGCTGGGGAAGCTGTTCGATGGAGCCAGGGATGCCGAATCTGGGGAAGGTCCTTCTGGGACTAAATAGATAGGAGTTTGCCTTTTCGCTTTATAAAAATGTAATAAGGCCAATGGCCATTACTGAGTTTTATTTCTTGCTTATTTAGTGTCGTTTTGGGATTCGTCTATTTTTTATCAATAAAATGAGGCATTTAGCATCCTAAGTGCTCCAAATCAACTTGTCGCTAGGGCTACCTCGGGCACAACGAGGCTCCCAAATTAGGGTTCGCTTTATATTTCCGCACTATGTGTTTAAATATTGCAACATTTTTCTTATGATCCCAACTAACTTGGGTACCTTTTTGTTTTATTTTTGTTTTGTTATTCCCCTCCCCAAAGGTTAGTTCGAGCACTCTGGCAACATCATCCTATTCCACAAGATCCAAGGGCCCTCCACCCACTCAACCTCTAAGTCCTGTTAAGAACAACAACAAGGGCAAAAAGGAAGATTTGAACAGTGTCATAAGGGAGAATTCAAATGAACGGGTAGAGGTCACTAATGGTCATGGTACTCAGGTTCCTAAGGAAAATGTATCCCAGCTTGAATAGAAATTAATAAAGTTCCAGGAAGAGCTCGACCAGGTTCGGAATCTGGCAAGTTTGTCATTCTCGCTCAGCACCCCAGATATCACCTTTACCAATACTCAAAACCCTACACCACCCCAAAATATCCCAAAGCAACAAAATCATCCCGCTCTCCATACTATTCCACCAAAGACCCAATGCAACACTTGTCATACCACAAACATCACCCCATTGCTCCTCCCAGAACTCCAAAACTCCACAAATGACCACTTCCACACCCACCATAACACCCCCATCTACGTGGAGACCGTGTCAATCTCCACCCAACCTATCTCAGGCACACCCGAGTCTGATGATAAAGATTTGCTCATCAGGAACCTGGCTGAAGAACTTAAGAAATTGACTAGCCGGATCTAGGGCGTTGAAGGAAACAAGGGAATTGAAGGGTTGAATTATGAAGATCTCTGCATACAGCCCGATGTCGAACTACCCGAGGGGTACAAACCTCCAAAGTTCGAGATGTTGACGGTACAGGTGATCCCAAGGTCCATTTGAGGACGTATTGTGACAAGCTGGTTGGGGTAGGAAAAGACAAGAGAATCTGCATGAAGTTGTTCATGAGAAGTAAAAGGAGATGCGCTGTCTTGGTACATCAGCCAGGATCCAAAGAAATGGTCAAGCTGGGTAGGCATGGCGTCCGATTTCATGTACAGGTTCAGGTTTAAACAGAGAATGCGCCGGATGTGTTCTACATTCAAAATCTAAAGAAGAAACCTATAGAAACATTTCGGGAGTATGCTACTCGCTGGAGGTCCGAAGCTTCTAAGGTCAGACCTGCCTTAGAATAGGAACAGATGAATAAATTCTTTGTCTGGGCCCAAGACCCGCAATATTATGAACGACTAATGATGATCGAAAGCCACAATTTTTTGGACATTATCAAACTGGGGGAACGAATTGAAGAAGGCATTAAGAGCAATATGGTTACAAACTTCGAGGCCTTGCAAGCTACAAATAAGGCCTTGCAGTCCGGTGGTGTGTCCAAAAAGAGGGACGTAGGAGCGGTGATGGTTGCACAAAGAACCAAATCTCCTATCAAGTACCAAACCTACACGACACCTCCACTCACATATCAGCCTACTCCGAACTACCAAGCACCCTCACCGCCCGCCTATCAACTATCTCCATATCCCATATATCAGCCTACTTCACCCAGATATTCCCAACCCGCACATGTCTACCAAGCCTACAATGCCCAACCATCTCATTACCAGTCACCACCCGCATGCCAAAACTTTCCTAGGCCCCGACCTAACTTTGATCGGAGACCCCCAAAACAATATACAGCCATTGCCGAACCCATTGATCAGCTATATGAGAGACTCAAAACCGCCAGTTATGTCACCCCCATCCCTGCTTCAACTCCTGAGAACCCTTCTCAGTGGGTTAACCCAAACAAATCTTGTGCAAACCATTCTGGCATGAAGGGACACACCATCGACGAATGGCACTCTTTAAAGGACCTGATACAGTCCTTAATTGATAACAAGGTCATTGTAGCAAAGGAAGCCGCTCTGAATGTTCGCAACAACCCCTTACCAGATCACAAGGGCGGGGGTGTTCACATGATTAAAATAGAGGATGATTGGGATCTGATCGCTGCCAACTCCGCACTACTAAGAAGTAGCAAGAGAGGGTCGCAATAGCTTTTACCCAATTTTCGGTCGGGATCGATATCCACATAGAGCTAGAAATTGGAATCGAGTATCTATCTAGTTTAGGATTGCGTATATGTTCCAAATTACACTTCTATTCATTTTTGGGGTTTTTGTTTACTTCTACTATTATCAAACTACAAATGGTAATTGCAACTAAATTATGCTAAGAGATATAATGCTACGAGTTGTTCAAATAGGTTTAAAAGGCACTAGGGTAGTGACTACCGCCTAGGTGGTCAATTGACAGGTACTTGAATCTAAGGCATGCTTGACACGTTTGGGGAGTATGTTATAACCGTTGCACGACTTTACCCACTCTACACCTCTCAGTGGTTCGAGTGATTTTGCCCATATTGGCTTTCTCAAGACCAATTGGATATGCAAATTTGCACAAGCAACTAGGGTTCAACTCGGGTATTACTCTCTCGAGGTTTAACCCTTTAATTGGGGCTATCAATCTCTTGAGTACGCCCCAGTTCATTGTTGGACCAATTTCGGAGACTTAGGCTCTCTTTCTCAAGAAGAGCTCAAGTCAACTCAACACAAACTAGTGTTTGCAACCACTAATCCAGAAATTAACCATGAAATTGGCCCAAATAACAAACACCCATAGTCAAATTAGCCCTAAAATACAAGACCTATCAATTACCCACACTAGGGTTGAGCCACAACCCTAGCTATGGGGTCTAGCTACTCATATTCAAAGAAGAAAAATAAGAAATAGAAGAAGATAAACACATATTAATTAATTGCTAAGCTAAATACAAAGATTCAATGATGAAAAGTAAGTAAAAATGCCCAAAATGGCTAAGAAAAGTCGACCCACGAGCGCAGTTGATGTAATATAATATCTGATACCCTAAAAATGGAAAAAGAATCTATTTATACTAAGCTGAAAAATATGGACAAAAATGCCCCTGCGGGGTTAGTGCGGACTACACAAAATGGATCGCGGTCCGCACTTGGCTCTTTACTTCAAAAATCTCACTCTCTGAACTTGGGCTCCGCGGACCGCACAGAATGAACTGCGGCGTCGGAGGCTTCTAGTGCGGTCCGCACAGAATGGACTACGGACCGCATAGGCTTCAAAACTCCATTCTGCATCTTCTCTGAACCTTGGCTCTGCGGACCGCACAGAATGGTAGTGTGGCTGCATTGCATTTAGTGCGAACCGCACAAAACCTAGTGCGGCCGCACTGCCTTAATGCCTGAAATACCAGCTCTCTGAATCTCCCAGTGCGGACCGCACAAAGTGTACTGCGGCCGCACTGGGCCTGTTTTTCCTGAGCTTGCCTTGCCTTTGTCACTTGTGCAAGTTTCACTCCTTTTGAGCCGATCTTTGACATCTTGTCACTTTGTTGATCAAACCTGCAATCACGCATAACTTGTGAGCCTTTTAGGACTATTTTGTATGAATATTTGATCAAAGCATAAGCAAGAAGGAGTATAAAATGCGTCAAAATCTCTAGTTATCAGGATCCCGAGGGATCCATTGGGTTAATCACGGAAGGCGATGACCCAAAGAAGCCAGCGATTACCCTCAATCCCATCATGGTCCAGATCCAACCATCTGAGGTCACTGAGGTAGATGTGTTTATCCCTCTTGAGTTCGAAGCAGCTCCATCAGCAAAAGCACCGACACCATTTGAAGTTGCAGTTTTGCCACCCAAAGAACATGTCCCATCCGAAGTAAAGTTGGTCGCACCCATCCCAATGGCAATGTCCGTCATGCCATCATTCCACACAAAAGCTATACCCTGGGATTACACAGCCTAGGCTAGGAGGAAAGCAAGGTCAGGTTCGAAGAGACTATTGCAGCATAGGGAATGACAAGAACGGGGAGAGTCTATACCCCTAAATACCTAGCTGAGTCCAGCAAACAGGCCTCCAACCGGCCACCCGTCATTGAGACAGGTCCAGACGACCTTTGGAGAAAGATACAGGCCAAGGAGTACTCGGTCATCAACCAGCTGAACAAAACACCAGCGCAGATATCCATCCTCTCATTGTTGCAGAATTCCAAGACACACAAAAATGCTCTGTTGAAGGTGCTAAGTGAAGCCTATGTACCAAGCAACATCACCGACGGGGAAATGGCCAACATGGTGGGTCAGGTATTAGAGAGCCACAAAATCAATTTCTATGAGGACGAACTGCCACCTGAAGGGTTGGGTCACAACAGAGCCCTGCATATCACCGTGCAATGTGAGGACTATTTCATCACCAGGATCCTGATTGACGGGGGTTCCAGCCTTAACATCTGTCCTCTGGTAACACTCAAGAAGTTGGGCAAAGGTTTGTACGAGATAAAAGAAGGAGTTATCAACGTAAAAGCTTTTGATGGGTCTCAGAGGTCCACCATCGGTGAGATTAGCTTGTGTCTGCAGATGGGACCAACTTGGTTCGAGGTTGACTTTCAAGTGATAGATGTGCCAGCATCCTACAACCTACTGTTAGGACGCCCTTGGATTCATTCTGCGGGGGCTGTGGCTTCAACACTGCATCAGGCCGTGAAATTTGAATGGAATCACCAGGAAGTGATCATTCACGGTGATGGCAGCAATCCTATATACAGTCGTCAGACCATTCCGGCAATAGAGAAAGGAAGAAAGTTAGGTGGGGAGACCTACCACCACATCGAGCGAGTCAATGTTGTTGACAAAGATAAATGGTGGGACAACAAAATCGAGAGTATATTGAACTAGAGTCGGTACTACTTTCGGTCTGGGATACGAATACACTTGGGAAGAGTTCAACAACTGGTCGCCGCCATGGCATGGTCCTTACTACCCACTGGAGCAACCGATACCGCACTTAGAGCAGACTTTCCAACAGGCTGACATCGTCTGTGGGACGGACGAAGAAGAGGCGCTCGCAGCAGTGAAAAATTTGTTTTTAGAAGACGATGATATGGATTGATGTGTTATCCTTGAGGAGGAGGGGGAGGAAGGCCCTTCCATACAGGCCGTAAGCAGAGGAGCGCACCTCAATAACTGGTCTATCAGAACAACCAGAGCCCGGCGAGCCTCGGGGTAGCAAGGCTAAACAAGCGTCATGCACTGTTTTTATTTACTAGACGATTTTTCTTTTCGCATTTTTGTTCCCGCAATAAGATCTTCAATGTTCAAAACAATTATGAAATTTATCAAAAGCATTTCAACTTTTCTTATGAATCGACACTTATTATTATTTTCTCTTATTTACTTCATTTATACAGCATTACTATTACTTATCTTGATGAACCAATGACTGTGACATGCAATGAGACAACGCAACAAACGAACATTGATTCAGAGGAAGATGATATACTAGAGGAAGTTGTCAAAGAAGTAGAGAGCTTTGAGAACAGACCTAAGTCCAACCTGGACGAGACAGAAATTGTTAACCTGGGAGATGCAGAAAATGTCAAGGAAACACGAATCAGCGTTCATTTGTCGCCATCAGAAAAGAAGGAATACACAGAATTTCTAAGGGAGTATGAGGACATATTCGCCTGGTCATATGATGACATGACTGGTCTAAGCACATCTATTGTGGCCCATAAGCTGCCAACTGATCCGACATGTCCTCCAGTAAAGCAGAAGCTCAGGAAGTTCAAACCTGATATGAGTTTGAAACTCAAGGAAGAAGTCACTAAGCAGGTCAAAGCTAAGGTTCTCAGGGTAGTTGAGTACCCGACATGGTTAGACAACATAGTGCTAGTACCAAATAAGGACGGGAAGGTCAGAGTCTGTGTCGACTACCGGGATCTCAACCGGGCCAGTCCGAAAGACGACTTCCTTTTGCCGAATATACACATCTTGATTGACAATTGCGCCAAGCATGAACTGCAATCATTCGTGGATTGTTTCGCCGGTTACCATCAGATCTGGATGGATGAAGAAGATGCTGAGAAAACGGCTTTCATTACGCCGTGGGGAATGTATTGTTAAGAAATGATGTCGTTCGGCCTGAAGAACGCAGGGGCCACCTATATGAAAGCCATGACTACCATTTTTCACGATATGATACACAAGGAGATAGAGGTATATGTGGATGACGTTATCATCAAATCCAAGAAGGTCACTGACCACATAAGAGATCTGAGGAAGTTTTTCGACAGATTGCGGAGGTACAACCTGAAACTAAATCCCGCAAAGTGTGCATTTGGGGTTCCTGCTGGGAAGATGCTTGGGTTAATTATGAGCCGCCGAGGAATAGAACTGGACCCATCAAAGGTCAAAGCCATTCAAGAACTACCACCGCCAAAGAACAAAAAGGACGTGATGAGTTTCTTGGGAAGACTCAACTACATCAGCCGGTTCATAGCACAGTCCACAGTCATCTGCGAGCCAATATTTAAGATGTTGAAGAAGGACGCCGCTACCAAATGGACCGACAACTGTCAAAAGGCCTTCGACAGAATCAAGGAGTACTTGTCAACACCGCCAGTCTTGGTCCCGCCCAAGCCGGGTAGACCCCTACTACTCTACCTTGCGGTGTTGGACGGAGCTTTCGGTTGTGTTCTGGGGCAACATGATGAAACAGGAAGGAAGGAATAGGCCATCTATTATCTCAGCAAGAAGTTCACTCCGTATGAGGCCCGGTATTCTCTTTTGGAGCGCACCTGTTGTGCTTCGACTTGGGTCGCTCAAAAGCTAAGGCATAAGTCTGTGCCTATACTACGTACCTCATATCAAGGATGGATCCTTTATATTACATCATTCAGAAGCCCATGCCCACTGGCAAGCTAGCCAAGTGGCAAATCCTATTGAGTGAGTTTGACATTGTCTACGTAACTCAGAAAGCGATCAAGGGACAGGCCCTGGCGGATCACCTCGCTGAGAATCTCGTGGATGGAGAATACGAACCCCTGAAAAAGTATTTTCCTGATAAAGAAGTATCATTCGTAGGAGAAGATATTGCAGAGTCCGATGATGGTTGGAGAATGCTTTTCGATGGAGCAGCAAACTTCAAAGGAGTTGTCATAGGAGAAGTCTTGGTATCAGAAACCGGCCAGCATTATCCAGTGTCCGCCAAGCTCAAGTTCCCCTGCACTAACAATATGGCCGAGTACGAAGCCTGCATATTAGGGCTCAAGATAGCCATTGACATGAACATTCAAGTGCTGCTAATAATTGGAGATTCAGATTTACTTAGACATCCAGTACGAGAGGAATGGGCAACCAAGAACTCCAAGATACTCCCGTATCTGCATCATGTACAGGAGTTGAGAAAGAGGTTCACAAAGACAGAATTCCGACATGTTCCCAAAATCCAGAATAAATTCGCCGATGCATTGGCTACCATGTCATCCATGATACAGCATCCCAATAAGAATTTCATTGACCCCATACTGGTAAAAATTCATAATCAGCCAGCTTACTGTTCCCATGTTGAAGGTGAGGTAGACGCAAAACCTTGGTTCCATGATATCAAGGAATATTTGGCAAAAAGAGAGTACCCGGAGCTTGCCAATCATACCCAGAAGTGCACACTTCGGAGGTTGTCTAACAATTTCTTTCAAAGCGGAGGAATCATGTATAGGAGGACTCCGGATTTGGGATTATTAAGGTGTGTCGACGCAAAGGAAGCATCCAATCTGCTAAAGGAAATTCATGCCGGGACCTGCGGCCCACATATGAATGCTTTTGTTTAAGCAAAGAAGATACTCCGGGCTGGTTACTTTTGGATGACTATGGAGACAGACTGCATCCAGTACGTCCGGAAATGCCATCGCTGTCAGATTGATGCCGACATGATAAAGGTGCCACCAAATGAGCTCAATGCAACAAGCTCGCCTTAGCCATTCGTCGCCTGGGGAATGGATTTTATTAGTCCGATTGAGCCCACTGCTTCAAACGGACACAGGTTTATCCTAGTAGCCATCGATTATTTTACCAAGTGGGTCGAAGCAACATCTTACAGGGCAGTGACTAAGAAAGTCGTGGCAGACTTCGTCCACGACTTTGTCGATTCGGTATCCCAGAGTCGATCATCACTGATAATGGCTCCAATCTCAACAGTGAGCTAATGAAAAGCATGTTTGAAACCTTCAGAATTAGCCACAAGAATTCCACAGCCTACAGTCCTCAAATGAATGGAGCTGTGGAAGCCGCCAACAAGAATATCAAGAAGATATTGAGGAAAATGATAGAAAAGCACAAACAGTGGCACGAGAAGTTATCGTTTGCTCTATTGGGGTATCGCACCACAGTCCACACTTCGACCAGAGTAACCCCCTATATGCTGGTTTATGGTACAGAAGTCGTCATTCCCGCCGAAGTGGAAATCCCTTCCTTAAGGATCATACAGGAAGCTGAGCTCGACGATGCAGAATGGGTGAAGAGTCGTTACGAGCAGCTTGCTCTTATAGATGGGAAAGAATGAACGCAGTGTGTCGTGGTCAACTTTATCAGAACAGAATGTCTAGAGCTTTCAACGAGAGAGTCAAGCCGAGACAATTCACACTGGGGCAGTTGGTATTAATGAAAATTTTTCCGCACCATGATGAAGACAAAGGGAAGTTCTCTACCAACTAGCAAGGTCCATATATGGTTCACCGGGTTCTGACAGGAGGAGCCCTCATACTTGCAGAAATGGATGGAGAAGTTTGGCCAAAGCCGATTAATTCAGATGCAGTCAAGCGCTACTATGTGTAATCTTTATGTTTTCCCTACATGATGCAAATTGAACTATGTCTGACCTCATTCCCGTTTAAGAGGGGATACGTAGGCAGTCCTATTTTCAATAAAATTTTCATTTCCCCCCGAAATTGGAAACTGGGGCAGAATTTTGAGGAGGACCCTCAAAATTCTGAAGTAATTTCCGCCAATCATCGCAAGCAGCAGTCAGAAGCGTCCAACCCATTAAACTGAGGAGGACCCTCAAAATTCCGTAGCAAGATAGGTTGCAATGTCTCGAACCGTGTCACAGTCGTCGGTTCATCTAAAAATATTTTAATCATACATCTATGCTTTTACAAAATCATGCATGTTTATTATCAAAACTGCTTTGTTCAGCAACTCTACCCCAGCGATACATACAGTATAACCAGATCAAAGCCAAGCAGGTCAAGCAGAGCTAGCGGGGATACGAACTAACCTCCCCTTTTACAAAACTCACGATTTTTCATTGGATGCAGGCGTTTGGATTGCGAAATCATCAAACATGCTATACACTCACGAGACAAACATTAATACAACTCTCAGAACCGTTGCGTTTACTCACATTCGCTATCCACACACACCAGTGACATTCCGTGTGTCACAGTGTCCCCAGCAGTCACGATGTCGCAATCTACTATCAGCTAAGAAAACCCCTGTTACCATTTGCTCTTTTATTTCTTGCATAAGGCTACCATTCTACCTTCCGAGGTTAAGCTCTACCTCTATCTGCATTTGCATTGCATAAGGCTACTATTCTTCTTTCCAACTTGCATAAGGCTACCATTCTGGCTTCCGAGGTTATGCTCTACCTCTATCTGCATTTGCATTGCATAAGGCTACTATTCTGCCTTCAAACTTGCATTAGGCTACTATTCTGCCTTCCAACTTGCATAAGGCTACCATTCTGCTTCCGAGACTAAACGCTGTCTCCATCTGCATTTCACGGGCTGAAAGATCGCCCCGTACTTCATCTGTATGGGCTGAAAGATCGCCTCATATTGCATCTGCACGGTTGAAAGATCGCCAC
The DNA here is from genome assembly GCF_001879085.1 of Nicotiana attenuata. Lineage (NCBI taxonomy): Eukaryota > Viridiplantae > Streptophyta > Magnoliopsida > Solanales > Solanaceae > Nicotiana > Nicotiana attenuata. The sequence continues at coordinate 15,437 of NW_017673675.1, forward strand.
ATCTGCATTTCATGGGCTGAAAGATCGCCTCATACTACATCTGCATGGGCTGAAAGATCGCCTCATACTACATTTGCATGGGCTGAAAAATCCCCTCATATTGCATCTGTACGGCTGAAAGATCGCCACAACTACATCTGCATTGGCGGAAGGATCGCCTCATATTGCATCTGCACGGCTGAAAGATCGCCACATCTGCATCTCATGGGCTGAAAGATCGCCTCATACTGCATTTCATGGGCTGAAAGATCGCCCCATACTACATCTGCATGGACTGAAAGATCTCCTCATATTGCATCTGCACGACTAAAAGATTGCCACATGCTACTGCATCCTTCATGGGCTGAAATACCGCCAACTTATCCAAAGGCGTCATCGTTCGGAGGCACCATCCTAATAGCCTGAGAACACCATGTCATGGCCTGAGGATCCCTTTCAATCTTTTGCATATCACTATTCAAAGGCATCATGGTTCGGAGGCACCATCATCATAGCTCGAGAGCATCATTTCATGGCCTGTGAATCCTTTATTACACGCTTCATGTCCTAGGACGTCATGGCTTAAGGACGTCATCCTAACCGTCCGAAAGCAGCATTCATGGTCCAGCGAGAACTTGCATTACGTCTAATTTTATGCACGATATACGCTTGTATTGTTTCTATGTGCAGGTAAAATCAGCAACGGTCGTCCCGGCAGGAGCCCGCTCCAGTGCCCGTAGCCACTTCAAACCTAACCATTCCAGTAAGCCACTCACTCGACCAGCCCGAAATATTGCATCCGTTCTTGGAAAATACTCGTCGGCATACTCCGCCGACAGATCCTGAACTATATACGGCCTGATTCCTATAAAACCAGGGATATATAGGTAGCTCAGAAGCTAGGGTGCGGCCTGAACCTCTCCCAAACCGTTTCGCTCGGTCAAAATTGTCCATCATATCTTTACCCGAAAATTCTTTCATCATTCCAGAGTAAAGAGGGGCAGCTGTTGACACCCAATTTTTCCCTATATATTTTTTCAATATGCAAAATACTTTCAAAATAGCGTATATACGCATATATAAGTATATTCAAGTGTTTTATGATTTTTTCATAATTTTCAAAGATTTAAATTGATTTATTTTCCCCTTTTGTTATCTATAAAATCTCAATAATTACTTCCAAGATTATCATTTTGGTAATTCATCTATTGTATTCTCATATTTATGCTAAAATGTATCCAAGAAAATTTTTGCACATGTTTACAAATTTATTTAGTATTTTTAAGCTAAATTGCATATAATTGCAATGTTAGCCTCTTTTAAGATTTAATTGCATTTATGTTCACAAAATTAGGTATGGTATTTTTAAATAATTAATTATGTATTATAAATCATTTTAGTACCTTTAATTTATTTATATATTTTATTATTTTTATAAATCAAATAGGAAAAATTGGCTATTTAAATGTTAGCCCCATTTTATTTCGATTATAGCCTAAATTGGACCCTAATCTAAACCCAATTACCCTGGCCAAAATCCTATCAAAACCCCGCCCCAATTCCCATTCAAATCGACCCACAACCCATTTAAATGACCCACCCGGACTCCCACCTAATCCCAGTCGTTGATCGTTTAGATCAACGGCTCCCATTACTCCCTTCCTTTTTTAACCCGAAATAACCCCTGAACCTAATCATTTCTTACCTACAGCCGCCCTTGAATCCCCTTCTCTCTCAATTCTCTCTGAGACTCCATCAAACCCTAGCCGCCGCCACCCTAATCCGCCCTAACCTATGGCCTTCCAAGGTCATCGGAGACTTATGACTGGTCTTCCATGGCTCCTTTGTGTTTGTTCTCATGATTTCAAGGCCAGACCACGAAGGACTCTGGTCCAGCCTTTGTTCGATTTTAGTTCATGGCTGTTCTCCGTTCATCTGTGGCGTTTCTCCGGCCAGCTATGGCCATTCGAGTCAGACCTTTTGACTCTTCTGCTTAGATCAATAGCTTTCATGGCCTTTCTCATCGTTTGGGGTCCCTCTGAAACCCTAGGCTCTAAGGTTCTCTCGATTTCTTTTAGATCTGCTTCAGGTCTATGTTTGCTTTGAATTTCTAAATGTTTTCTCGAAGTTTCTTTTAAGACTCTACTTCCAAAAACTTTTATCTTTTAGAGTTTTCTTGTTAAGTTATTTCGAAACTTTCTCTGATTTTTGACCTGATCTGTTATGTTTACTCGTATTGTTCCCCTCTCTGAGTTTGCATGATAAAAACCCTAATGTGTTCTGAGTTTTTCTTAGTCCATTTGTGTTTATTTGTTGATTTACTTGTTTATTATCTCTAGGCTCGATTGGTTTCAAAACCCTAATTTCTTTGGGGTCTATTCGAGTTTCTGAAAATGCTTGTGCAGTTCATCTGTTTGAAGTTGCTCGACTTGATGTGAAATTCTTTTGTTTCAGCATCTATTTCTTTATGTGATTCTGGTTTCTTGCTACTCGACTATACTTTTTCAGAAGGGCTTTTCACTTGACCCTTTGCATGCTTCTAATACTCTCTCTTTTCTCTATTACTAAGTCAATGAAGTGGACCTGTGTGACTATCATGTTTCGAAGGTTTGCTAA
>NW_017673675.1:30939-39895 GCF_001879085.1 Nicotiana attenuata
GTCGCCCATTCTTCTCGGACCTGATGTATAAGAAAATCCGAATCCCCAATCACTAGCAGCTCTTGGACGTTCATGTCAATGGCCATCTTGAGCCCTAGGATGCAAGCTTCGTACTCGGCCATATTGTTGGTGCATGGGAACCTGAGCTTTGCGGATACCGGATGATGCTGGCCGGTTCCTGATACTACGACTGCTCCTATGCCAACTCCTTTAAAGTTTACTGCTCCATCGAAAAACATTCTCCAACCGTCATAGGATTCTGCAAAGTCTTCTCCTATGAAAGATACCTCTTCGTCAGGAAAATACATCTTTAGAGGCTCGAATCCCCCATCCACGGGATTTTCAGCAAGATGGTCTGCTAGTGCCTGTCCTTTGATTGCTTTCTGAGTTACGTAAACAATGTCGAATTCACTCAGCAGGATTTGCCACTTGGCTAGCTTTCCAGTGGGCATGGGCTTCTGAAAGATGTACTTCAGCGGGTCCATCCTTGATATGAGATAAGTAGTACAGGCACAGAAATAATGCCTCAATTTCTGAGCCACCCAAGTCAGAGCACAACAGGTGCACTTTAATAGGCAATACCGGGCCTCGTACGGAGTGAACTTCTTGCTGAGATAGTAAATGGCATGTTCTTTCCTTCCTGTTTCATCATGTTGCCCAAGAATACAACGAATGCCCCATCCATTACTGCAAGGTAGAGTAATAGAGGTCTACCCGGCTCGGGCGAGACCAAAACTGGCGGTGTTGACAGGTACTCCTTGATTCTGTTGAAAGCTTTCTGATAGTCGTCAGTCCAATTGGTAGCGGCGTCTTTCTTTAACATCTTAAAGATCCGCTCACAAATGATAGTGGACTGAGCTATGAACCGGCTGATATAGTTGAGTCTCCCGAGGAAACTCATCACGTCCTTCTTGTTCTTTGGCGGTGGCAATTCTTGAATGGCCTTAACCCTTGATGGATCCAGTTCTATTCCTCGGCGACTCACGATAAACCCAAGTAGTTTTCCGGCGGGAACCCTGAATGCACACTTGGCGGGGTTCAGCATCAGATTGTACATTCTCAGTCTATTGAAGAATTTCCTCAAATCTCCCAGGTGATCAACGGCTTTCTTGGATTTGATGATGACGTTGTCTACATACACCTCGATCTCCATGTGTATTATGTCATGAAAAATTGTGGTCATGGCCCTCATGTAGGTGGCCCCGGCATTCTTTAACCCAAACGGCATCATTTTGTAACAATACATCCCTCACGGCGTAATGAAAGCCGTTTTCTCAGCATCCTCTTCATCCATCCATATCTGATGGTACCCAGCAAAACAATCAACGAATGACTGCAACTCATGCTCGGCGCAGTTGTCAATCAAGATGTGTGTATTCGGTAAGGGAAAGTCGTCTTTCGGACTGGCCCGGTTGAGATCCCGGTAGTCGACACATACTCTAACATTCCCGTCCTTCTTCGGTACTGGCACAATATTGGCTAACCATGTCGGATACTCTACTACCCTAAGGACCTTAGCTTTGACCTGCTTAGTGACTTCTTCCTTGATTTTCAGACTCATATCTGGCTTGAATTTCCTGAGCTTCTGGTTTACCGCGGGACATGTTGGATCGGTTGGCAACTTGTGAGCTACAATAGATGTACTGAGACCAGTCATATCATCATACGACCAGGCGAATATGTCCTCATATTCTCTTAGGAATCCCGTGTACTCCTCCTTTTCTGATGGTGACAGATGAACACTGATGCGCATTTCTTTGACATTCTCTGTGTTTCCCAAGTTAACAACCTCAGTCTCGTCCAAGTTGGATTTAGGTCTATTTTCGAAATCCTCAAACTCTTTAACAACCTCTTCCGGTATATCATCTTCTTCTGAGTCTATATCCATTTGTTGCGTTGTCTCATTGCAAGTCACAATCGTCGGTTCATTAAGTTAAGTAATACTAATGCTGTGTAAATAAAGTAAACGATGAAACGTAATAAGAGCGGGATTTATGAGAAACTAAAATGCTTTGATAAATTTCATAATTGTTTTGAACATTGGAGATCTTATTTCAAAATTAAAATGCGGAAAGAAAATTGACTAGTAAAATAAAGATGATGCATGGTGCTTTGTTCAGCCTTGCTACCCCGAAGCTTTCCGGGCCCTGGTGGTTCTGACGGTCCAGTTTTCGAGGCGTGCTCCTCGGCTCACGGCTTGTATGGAAGGGCCTTCCTCCCCTTCCTCCTCGAAAATGACGCAACAGTCCATGTTATCATCTTCCAAAAACAAATTCCTCATTGCCGCCAGTGCTTCCTCTTCTTCCAACCCAGACGAGGTATCGGATGCCCCAGTGGATAGTAGGGACTACGTCACGGTGGCGACCAGTGGTTGAACTCCTCCCAAGTGTATTCATATCCCAGGCCAAAAGTGGTACTATGTTTCTTCAGCTTGATAGGTTTGGTAATTCCTTGGAGGTTCTTACCGAGCCCCTTGCCAGGTTCATATCCGCTCCAATTCAGTATACTTTCAATCTTGTTATCCCACCATTTATCCTTGTCCACGGCATTGACTCGCTCAATATGATGGTAAGTTGCTCCGCCTTTCTTCCTTCTTCCTCCGATTGCCGGCATAGTCTGGCGACTGTATATGGGATTGCTACCGTCGCCGTGAATAATCACCTCTTAGTGATTCCATTCAAACTTCACTGCCTGGTGTAGGGTTGATGCTACAGCTCCAGCAGCTTGAATCCAAGGTCGTCCCAGAAGCAAGTTGTAAGATGCTGGGACGTCTATTACTTGAAAGTCAACGTCGAACCAAGTCGGTCCCATTTGTAGACATAAACTGATTTCCCCAATAGTGGACCTTTGGGAACCATCGAAAGCTTTGACATTGATGGCTCCATCCCTGATCTCATGCAGGCTCTTCCCCAATGTTCTAAGAGTCACCAATGGACAAATATTGAGGCTGGACCCTCCGTCAATCAGAATTCTAGTGATGAATTGTTCCTCGCACTGCACAGTGATGTGCAATGCTTTGTTGTGGCTCAGCCCTTCCGGTGGCAGCTCATCTTCGTGGAAAGTGATTTTGTGACTCTCCAATACTTGCCCTACCATGTTCACCATTTCTCCTCCAGCTATGTTCCTGGGTACATATGCCTCACTCAGTATCTTCAACAAGGCATTCTTATGCGCATCGGAGCATTGCAGCAGAGCTAGGATGGAGATCTGTGCCGGTGTTTTATTCAGTTGATCAACGACTGAGTACTCTTTTGCTTGTATCTTCCTCCAGGGATCATCGGGCCCAGTTTCAATAGGCCGTCCAGAAGCCTGCTTACTTCATTCAACTAAATGCTCCGGAGTATAAACCCTGCCGGTTCTTGTCATACCCTGCGCCGCAACCGCTTCTCCGGTTTTGGCTTTTCCTTTTCTACCGGTATAGCTTTGGAGTGGAACGGCGTTATAGTTGTCATTGCTACCGGGGTGGGTGCCCTTGCTTTAGGAGGCAACACAGCAACCTCAAATGGCGCAGGTGCCTTTGGGGACCCGAACTCAACCTCAATTGGTCCTGGCGTCTTTTAGGAAGATGGTGTTTCAAGATCGAGCGGTAGGGACATGTTCACTTCAGCATCTTTAGAAGGCTGAATCTGGACTACAATTGGATTAAGTGTGACCGTTGGTTTCTTTGGATCGTCACCTTCAGTGATTAATCCGATCGACCCTTTGGGGTCCTAATCATCCTCTATCTCGATCATGTGAATGCCTCTGCCTTTGTGGTCAGGTAGAGGGTTGCTGCGGACATTTGGAGCGGGCACCTTTGCCACAATGATCTTGTTTTCAATCAAAGCCTGAATCTTGTCTTTCAGGGAGCGGCACTCATCAATGGTATGCCCTTTCATGCCGGAATGGTATGCACAGGTTTTGTTTGGGTTGATCCATTGGGAAGGGATTTGTGGAGTTATGGCAGGGATAGGGGTGACGTATCCAGAAGCTTTATGCCTTTCATACAGCTGGTCGATTGGTTCGGCGATGGCGGTGTATTGTTTGGGAGGTCGGCAGTCGAAGTTTGGTCGGGGTCTAGGAAAAATTTTGGCGGGTGGGAGGTGATTGGTAGTGAGCTTGTTGGGTATTGTAGGCTTGGTAGACGTGTGCGGGTTGGGAATATCTGGGTGAAGTGGGTTGGTATGTGGGAGGTGGAGATCATTGGTAAGTAGGTGGTGGAGATTGGTAAGCGGGCGAGGGCGCTTGGTAATTTAGGGTAGGCTGATATGTGAGTGGATGTAATGGATAGGTTTGGTATTTGGTTGGGGATTTTGTCCTTTGTGCAACCATCACGGCACCCACATCCCTTTTCTTGGACGTGCCACCAGACTGTAGAGCCTTGTTGGTAGCCTGTAATGCTTCAAAGTTAGTGACCATTCCACTTTTGATACCTTCCTCGATCCTTTCCCCTACTTTGATGATGTCGGAAAATTTCTGGCCTTCGATCAACATCAACCTCTCATAATACTGTGGATCTTAAGCCCAGACGAAAAACCTGTTCATTTGTTCTTCTTCTAAAGCTGGCCTAACCTTAGCGGCTTCTGACCTCCAACGAGTAGCATACTCGCGGAATGTCTCCCTGGGTTTCTTCTTTAAGTTCTGGATGTAGAACACATCTGGTGCATTCTCCGTGTTGAATCTGAATTTGTCCATGAAATCGGACGCCATAGTTACCCAATTCGACCACTTCTTCGTGTCTTGGCTAATGTACCAAGATAGGGCATCCCCTTTCAGACTCCTCATAAAGAGCTTCATGCGGATCTTTTCATCCTTTCCTACTCCGACCAGTTTGTCGCAGTATGTCCTTAAATGAACTCTGGGATCCCCGGTCGAACATCTCGAACTTTGGAGGTTTGTACCCCTCGGGCAGTTCGACATCTGGTTGAATTCAGAGGTCTTCGTAATTTAGTCCCTCGATCCCCTTGCTTCCTTCGACACGCTGCACTCTGCTAGTCAGCTTCTTGAGTTCCGCAGCCAGATTCTTGATAAGAGAGTCTTTGTCATCAGACTCAGGTGTGCTCGAGGCGGGCTGAATGGGGTGTGGTATGGTTTTCACATAGGATAGGGGGTGTTGTGGTGATGNTAGACGCGAAGGCAAACGCGGATTCCAGCTCTCCCATCCGAAGTTGGATTGAAGAATTCCGCCCCTCATTAACCCTAGGTCATATAAATACATCCTAACACATCACTTTGAGGGGTTGGACACACTTTTAACATAAATTTTTGACCAAGGAAGAGCACAGAGCCGCCGTGGAGGCGGGGTTTCATCTTTTCTTCCACCAACTTAGTCTTTTTATGTTTCTTTGTATGATTTGTTGTTTTGCTACCATGTCTATGTGGAGCTAAACTTCACGTTCTAGGGTTGTGGTTCTTTCATGACTATTGTTATTCGAATATTGATTTTGATTTCTTAGTTTATTATATTGGTTTATTTATTCAATCCTGCACTTAATTATTTGATTGCTTGATCACCAATTGAATACTATCTATGAATCTAGAGTTGAACTTGAAAGTGGGAATTCTAGATTGCACATAGGATTGAGTAGAGCAAGTTCTTGAACCTGGGCATCGGGGAACGGATTCACAATTAGGATAGACATATACCTAATTGCCTTGCTTGGTTGAAATACAGGAATTATAAATGCGTTCTTGTTGATTCTAACTCCATAGACATATAGGCGTTAGGTTAGCTTGAATAGGCGAGTAAGAAATCAACAGATTCTTATGAGCAATATTAACCCTGTCAACCAATAAACTCGATAAATTAGTTAGTCAATTCAATTGAAGAATACAATAGGAATGTTAGATAGCCCATAACCCTAGATCGTTTTCATTACATTGATATCATAAAAATCTGCTCTTCCTCTATTTAAAGTTCATTATTTATATTCTTTATTTAATTAGTTTAGAATCAATTACTTCTAGGTTTAATTCTTGTTTAGAAAATCAGGATAGTCTAATTTAGTTAATAGTTAATCACAAGTCCTCGTGGGATCGACATCCGACTTTTAGTCACTTTATTACTTGACGACCGCGTATACTTGCATTTGCATTTGGCCGCAACACTTCGTACTCGGCCATATTGTTGGTGCATGGGAACCTGAGCTTTGCGGGTACCGGATGATGCTGGCCGGTTTCTGATACTAGGACTGCTCCTATGCCAACTCCTTTGAAGTTTACTGCTCCATCGAAAAACATTCTCCAACCGTCATAGGATTCTGCAAAGTCTTCTCCTATGAAAGATACCTCTTCGTCAGGAAAATACGTCTTTAGAGGCTCGTATCCCCCATCCACGGGATTTTCAGCAAGATGGTCTGCTAGTGCCTGTCCTTTGATTGCTTTCTGAGTTACGTAAACAATGTCGAATTCACTCAGCAGAATTTGCCACTTGGCTAGCTTGCCAGTGGGCATGGGCTTCTGAAAGATGTACTTCAGCGGGTCCATCCTTGATATGAGATAAGTAGTATAGGCACAGAAATAATGCCTCAACTTCTTAGCCACCCAAGTCAGAGCACAACAGGTGCGCTCTAATAGAGAATACCGGGCCTCGTACGGAGTGAACTTCTTGCTGAGATAGTAAATGGCCTGTTCTTTCCTTCATGTTTCGTCATGTTGCCCAAGAACACAACCGAATGCCCCATCCAACACTGCAAGGTAGAGTAATAGAGGTCTACCCGGCTCGGGCGGGACCAAAACTGGCGGTGTTGACAGGTACTCCTTGATTCTGTTGAAAGCTTTCTGACAGTCGTCAGTCCAATTGGTAGCGGTGTCTTTCTTTAACATCTTAAAGATCGGCTCACAAATGACAGTGGACTGAGCTATGAACCGGCTGATATAGTTGAGTCTCCCCAGGGAACTCATCACGTCCTTCTTGCTCTTTGGCGGTGGCAATTCTTGAATGAGCTTAACCTTTGATGGATCCAAGTCTATTCCTCGGCGACTCACGATAAACCCAAGTAGTTTTCCAGCAGGAACCCCGAATGCACACTTGGCGAGGTTCAGCTTCAGATTGTACCTTCTCAGTCTATTGAAGAATTTCCTCAAATCTCCCAAGTGATCAGCAGCTTTCTTGGATTTGATGATGACATCGTCTACATACACCTCGATCTCCTTGTGTATCATGTCATGGAAAATTGTGGTCATGGCCCTCATGTAGGTGGCCCCGGCATTCTTTAACCCAAAAGACATCATTTTGTAACAATACATCCCCCACGGCGTAATGAAAGCCGTTTTCTCCGCATCCTCTTCATCCATCCATATCTGATGGTACCCAGCAAAACAATCGACGAATGACTGCAACTCATGCTTGGCGCAGTTGTCAATCAAGATGTGTATATTCGGCAAGGGAAAGTCATCTTTCGGACTGGCCCGATTGAGATCCCGGTAGTCGACACAGACTCTAACCTTCCCGTCCTTCTTCGGTACTGGCACAATGTTGGCTAACCATGTCGGATACTCTACTACCCTGAGGACATTAGCTTTGACCTGCTTAGTGACTTTTTCCTTGATTTTCAAACTCATATCTGGCTTGAATTTCCTGAGCTTCTGCTTTATCGGGGAACATGTCGGATCTGTTGGCAACTTGTGAGCTACAATAGATGTACTGAGACCAGTCATATCATCATACGACCAGGCGAATATGTCCTCATATTCTCTTAGGAATCCCGTGTACTCCTCCTTTTCTGATAGTGACAGATGAACACTGATGCGCGTTTCTTTGACATTTTCTGTGTTTCCCAAGTTAACAACCTCAGTCTCGTCCAAGTTGGATTTAGGTCTATTTTCGAAATCCTCAACCTCTTTAACAACCTCTTCTGGTATATCATCTTCTTCTGAGTCTATATCCGTTTGTTGCGTTGCTCGTTGCAAGTCACAATCGTCGGTTCATCAAGATAAGTAATAGTAATGTTGTATAAATAAAGTAAACGATGAAAAGTAATAAGAGCGGGATTTATGAGAAACTAAAATGCTTTGATAATTTCATAATTGTTTTGAACATTGGAGCTCTTATTTCGAAAATAAAATGCGGAAAGAAAATTGACTAGTAAAATAAAGATGATGCATGGTGCTTTGTTCAGCCTTGCTACCCCGAAGCTTTCCGGGCCCTGGTGGTTCTGACGGTCCAGTTGTCGAGGCGTGCTCCTCGGCTCACGGCTTGTATGGAAGGGCCTTCCTCCCCTTCCTCCTCGAAAATGACGCAACAGTCCATGTTATCATCTTCCAAAAACAAATTCCTCATTGCCGCCAGTGCTTCCTCTTCTTCCGACCCATATATGACATCGGCTGGCTGGAAATTCTGCTCCAGGCGAGGTATCAGATGCCCCAGTGGATAGTAGGGACTGCGCCATGGTGGCGACCAGTGGTTGAACTCCTCCCAAGTGTATTCATATCCCAGGCCAAAAGTGGTACCATGTTTTTTCAGCTTGATAAGTTTGGTGATTCCCTGGAGGTTCTTACCGAGCCCCTTGCCAGGTTCATATCCGCTCCAATTCAGTATACTTTCAATCTTGTTATCCCACCATTTATCCTTGTCCACGGCGTTGACTCGCTCAATGTGATGGTAAGTTTCTCTGCCTATCTTCCTTCTTCCTCTGATTGCCGGGATAGTCTGGCGACTATATATGGGATTGCTACCGTCGCCGTGAATAATCACCTCTTGGTGATTCCATTCAAACTTCACTGCCTGGTGTAGGGTTGATGCTACAGCTCCAGCGGCATGAATCCAAGGTCGTCCCAGAAGCAAGTTGTAAGATGCTGGGACGTCTATTACTTGAAAGTCAACGTCGAACCAAGTCGGTCCCATTTGTAGACATAAACTGATTTCCCCAATAGTGGACCTTTGGGAACCATCGAAAGCTTTGACATTGATGGCTCCATCCCTGATCTCATGCAGGCTCTTCCCCAATGTTCTGAGAGTCACCAATGGACAAATATT
>NW_017673675.1:42182-84472 GCF_001879085.1 Nicotiana attenuata
CTGAATACCCTGGGAATCTCTACCCTTTCAACTGAGTTCTCCTTCCTGATATTGCTCAAGTCTTCCATTTTTCCCTTGTTCTTGTTTTTGATAGGACTCGGAGGAGGAGGAGGTGGAGGGCCCTTGGATCTTGTGGAGTAAGATGACGATGCCAGAATGCACGAACTAACCTTTGGGGAAGGGGAATAAAACAAAAAGTAAAAACAAAAAAGGTAACAAGTTAGTGTGGATCTTGAGGAGAAAACATTGCAGTATTTAAACACATAGTGCAAGAATATAAATCGTATCCTAATTTGGGAGCCTCGTTCTGCCCGAGGTAGGCCTAGCGACAAATAAATTTGGAGAACTTATAATGCTAAATGCCTCATTTTATTGATGAAAAATAAGACGAATCCCAAAACGATACTAAATAACAGAAATAAAGATGTCACTAGTGGCCATAGGCCCTATTACATTTGCGAAGCAAAGAATAACTCCTATCTACTTGGTCCTAGAAGGACCTTCCCCAGACTCGGCAACGTTGGCTCCTTCGTACAGCTCTCCTAGATCGCGCAATCCCAACAGCAAATAGGCCCTTGCCAGATGTCCGCCTTCATTTCCTTCAGCAACCCGGCAATCTTCAACTCTCTTTAGAAAAATCTTTTCCAGCTCCACTATGCCCTGCTCCAAATAGTTTAGACGTTTGTGGGCGCTGACAGCCATGTCTTTCCATTCTCCGATTAGCTTTTGGTTGGCTTCTTGTATTTCCCGGTGCTTATTTTCACATTCCCGCATCCTCTTGCGTAGTTGGTTGTACTTCACTTGCGCTTCCGCCTTTTCATTAATGATCCTGTGACCTCGAACAAATCCGGGCTGACCCAAATCCTTGTGATTGTCTTCCAACCAGCCTAGGTAATGTGGAGTACAACCAGCATGGCAGCGATCTGGCTCAATGGTGTCTTTTCCCAAGATAATCTTGCTATGCCACATATGCTAGGCCTGGCACCTGTACGGGCTGTCGTCATCCTGGAAGTCGGCTCGAAAGTGGCTCATCTTGTCGACCCTTGGTATAACCTGTCTTCTACCTGCCTGTCTCATTACCCGAATAGGGACATATGGTAGGTCCCCCTCAAACCGATTAGTAACAGAAATGGCGCATCCCTAGACCGTATGATGAATTCTTCAGTAAGGAACCATTCAAACATCCATTGTACCTGGTCTTCAGTAAGATTGTCGAAGAGTTTGACCCATTCTCTAGCATTCTCCGGTTGGGTGAACATGTTGGGCTTATAATTCATCCGCTTTGGGTGATGAAAAGTGATATGATCATCCCAGTCTCTACGATGGATTTCCTTTGGAGATGTTCCATGATCCATAACTGGAGTAGCAAATTACATCCCTCGAAGTGTTGGGCCCCTTGTTGACATTTTCCTAAGGCACGGTATATTTCCGCAATTATCATGGGCACAAGGCTGAATGGCTGCTCGTTGATTCCTTCCATTAATGTTTTAGTGACCATGGCCAGTCTGGTGTGGATTCTGGCTTTCTTTGTTGGAAAAACTATCATTCCCAAGAAACAGAACATAAACACGAATACCCTTCGGTGGATGTGCCCCAATGAGGTGATGGCAAATTCGTCTAGATAGGTACGGTATGACTTGCTGTGGCCGTACCTTTCATACAAATGGTCGAATGGAATGTAAGACTTCTCCAAGCATGTCAAATCAGGATTCTTCTTTAAACCCATCATCTTAAGAAAACCCCTACCCTTACGATTTTCCGGCATTAGCAAACCCGGAGTTTCCCATGGTGTCCCAGCTAGCCCTCCTATTTCCTCAAGTAAAGGTGTCATTTCTATGTCCCCGAAGCGAAACACCGATCTATCACAGTCCCAAAACAAAGTTGCAGCTTCTATGATCTTGTTGTTAGGCTGAATGTCTAGGAGAGAAGGTAGGTTTCCTAGATATTTTCTGACAAGAGCTTGATCACTGGAGTGCAAATCTTTCCGCCAATTCAATAGCTTGGGGTGGATGTTGGTGACCGTGCCGAATCTGGGGATCGTGCCTCATTTTCTGCAAAACAAAAGGTTAGACCCTTTTCCCCCACTGGACTCGACTATTTAACGTCAATAATTAGCATAACAAAGCATTTAGTTCTCCAAATAAATGCATAGAACGTGGTAGCGCCCGTTTGGGTTTCAAGGAAACCCACTGGACTTTGGACAAGGCTATCTTAAAGAGTCATTATGCGGACAACATAACTGACTCGGCTAAGTTTGACCATGATACATGCACAATTTTAAAGAGAAATGGTTTCTGTGGGGTATTAGACAAGGTACCCTTGAGCGGACAACTCAAGAGGGAAAGGCGCGGAACCGTCGACTACACCGTTGATCGACTGGTTTTACCGCAAATATGCCTTTGCCGGATTTAGGGGTTGATAATATCGGAAGGGCGCAACACTCATTATAAGCGTTGCTAAGGGTCTTTTGTTTGGCACGAGTGGAATATGATGTTGAAAAAATGCAATACAATAATTAACAAATTGTCATGTACTTGCACGTTCATAAAGTAACGATTACAATAATTGCTCATAATTACAACAGTATTGAAGGAAAGCGGCAAAATCATTAAAGAAAAAAGAAAACAAAGAGCCAAGTCAGTTTCGTAGTAGAAAAGATGTAAAAGACATTAAATAAAGGCAATAAAGAAGCAATAGAGTCACAAGAACCATGAAATGGTAAAATCCTAAAAGAAATATCCAGCAGAGTCGCCATGCTGTCGAAGCCCCCTTTTCCTTTAAAAGGCGAAATCGGGTTTACGAAATTTGGGAGGACAACTATCTTCCCTTTCGGGAATTGGGTTTTGGAGTTTGAAGAGTCGTCACCTAATGATTAAGTGCATTAGGACACTAAGAAGGGTTTGAGTTGAATAACTAGAGTTTGGGTAAGGGCTAGAAATTATCTCGAGGGGAAGGTGTTAGGCACCCCTCAAGATCCACTAGTGTGGTTCCCGGCCATGCTACAATTGTGACTTTAAAGCAAATAAGCATACAAGACAATTTCACATAAAGACTACAAGTAGGTATGTATAACGGTTACTAAACATGCTGAAATTTGAATAGGTGACTTCCTAGTTATTGGCAAGAATGTCTAAATGCAGAAAAATAGGATCAAGTAATGAATACAAATTATCAAACAAGGAAGGGAATGAGCAGAAAATTTTAGAGGAAAGGACAGTGCGAAAATTAAAGGGGGAATTTTAATGACTAAAACGAAATGCAGAATTCTGAAAATTGACAATCTAAAAATAATTAAATAAGGGAAAAAGGGGTCCTAGGTTTGTAAAAATACATGGATCATCCACGCAACACCCGGTAACCAATCGTACGCGTGGTGTTATCGCGTGATCATCATCTCCATGTCTACCCTTTCCCACCCCGTTAAGGTATTAAAGCGCGGAATAGTATCGTTACTTATTGCATGCTATTACCCGTCCCGATCCTATCAGTTCCGGAGGCATTGGAACTACTAGTCCTAAAGGGAAGGAAATTGGGGCTTTTCAGAAGTTCAAGAAAGGATAAAAATCTAGGCGACAATCAAAACATATAGTCAAATAGGGGGAGACAAACAGCAATTAGGGCTCAGACAGGCCTCCTCACTTAAATGCAAATACATAGCATGACTTCAGATACTGGTTAGGTCTTTAATTAAACTTAACGAAGGAAGGGTGGCTGATATATCACATATTTTCAGATAAGAAGTCCAAATTAGACTTTCCTGCTGGCTGTAATTATTAAAGACTGGTGTAGTTAGTTAATTACCTAGTGGCTTGCCTAGGTGAGGTCTGTAATCATGATATCTAACAATGCAGAAGGCGTACTGATTTTTAAGGAGGATTATTGATTTTAGGAACAAACAAAAGTTCTGTAGATTTTAAAACGACTTTACCCCTGATTCTAGACTTACAAGCGAGATGGACGATTCAGATTCAGTTAGTTATTCCTATAGGCATGCTCTCTAAGCGTGATTGATTTTAAAACATTTGTAAGAGTGCAGGATTCCTATAGACATGGTATCTAGAGTGCATTTTGTTATTTGGGCCTACAAACCGTTTGCCTAGTGATAAATGATGTGCAGAAGTGCAGAAAACCCTATAGTCATGGTCTCTATATGCAGGCGTGAATAAACTTATGGACATGATTTCTAAATGCAGATGTGAATAAACTTATAGACATGATTTCTAAATGTATAATGAAATGACCTATAAGCAGGATATCTATATGCAGATACACAAACGAAGATGATGTGATTGCAGGAATAAAACCTAAAGCATGATATCTACCCCACATGCATAACATGAGAGACCCTCCCCATTTTACTATACGCCCTATAGTTATTATAAAGTTATTACAACTTGAGTGAATCCGGAAAAAGTAAATTACATCAAAAATTAAAATTCCAACCAAGGAGAGCCTAATTCAGACTCCTAGTCTGATACATGAAATAAACCAACTTCCAAAGAGCAGATTTCCAAAGCCTTTCTCTTATCTGGGATGTGTCACAGTTCCAAGGAGCTTCATGAACTCCCGGCAATGCTTACACCCCAAATACCGTTACAGAATCATAGTGTAGTGTGGAAGGGCCAGCCCTCAAATGTGCAAGTTCAGAGGGAGCTCAAGGTCCCAAAGCAAGGCTCATAGGAGGGGGGAGAACTTAGAGTCTAGGAGTAAGTGTAAGTGCAATAGGGGAGATTAGGGAAGGCCATGGCGGGCTGGTGGTTGTGCCCAGCAATTGGGATGCTGGCACACCCCTGACCAGCCTGTCAGCTTTAAATTGGGGAGTTAGGACCTATTGAAGGTCGGGTTCAGCCCTGGACAGCAATTTGGGTGCTGTCAGGTCATGAACTTTAACTCAGCATACATAGGGAATGGGGTATGGGGGTTCATAATAGAAACAGGGTACAAAGAAAGAGCAGGCAAAGGGCATACCCAGCAATGAGACATACTGGCACACTCTCCAGCCTAACTAGAGGCTAGGGGGTCAAAACTCAGTTCATGGACAACAATTCTTGTTGCCATGCCCTAAGTCCCCACTCACAAACACACAGGGGGGTAATGGGATAGGGAACAAGTGTTCACAAGAAAGAGAATCAGGCAGTAGCATATAGGCATATTAAGTTAAATGCTAAACTTTATAGAGAAAAGAAAATAGACATGGATACAAGGACTGTAAATAAAACACATTGGGATGATGCTGAAAAATTAATTTAGGACATACCAGTTTCACAGAGACAAGTAAAGAGAGAGCAGTAGTCTTGTAAAAAGCCAAAGTGCAAACAAGAAGCAAGAATACTCTAAGTATGCCTTCAGAAGAGAATTGTTAAATTGTATAGTATGAAGTGTGTTTTAATCGTGTTTTCGTGTGTGTCTTGTGAAAGAGGGTCGTGTATTTATAGTGTGAAAGTCATGAGAAAATAAGGTAAGAAAATAATAGAAGCCTGATTGTCAATCAATTACATAAGACTCCCCTTAATTAAGGGATTCAGATTCAAACGATACAAATTAATTGAGGAAAAAATTAAACAAACCTGCGTGCAAAGTATCAAATCAGAGGCAAGTACATGGAAGTTATTTAAGGACAGGGTCTTGACAGTACACGGTTTATGCAAATAAGGCAAGAGAATCATTTGACAGCCAGTAAATCATAAAGGTCTGAAATTTGGTATGAGTGAACCAAGTCGCAAAAATAAAGAAGGGTTTTACCTAAGCCAAATCATCTAGGGAATCAGTAAAAGATGGAAGGAAAATCAATCAATCTATATTCAGAAGGAGGTTTACGCTAATTGCAAATTTAAAGACCCATTAGAGGGAAATTCATCATATATAAGGAGCATGTGAGTATGAAAGAAGACTGTCGTGTAAATCAGCATAAAAATCTAGTAGCAGAGTTTAGAAGAGTTTATCAAAAGTCAGAATCATATGAAACTCCGAAATTATCCTAAAAGAGTTGGGGGTTTTGAAATAAGAATCCTAGTTCAGGTAAATCACAAAAAGAGAGCAAGCAATTGGGTCAAAACATGTATAGCAAAGCAACATGCAATCACAGTAGAAGGATTCAAAGCACACAATGGCAAATACTTATAAGAACAACAGGAGAAACATGCTTAGAAGAACCCTAAACAAGGCTCAGTAGAAGGCAGACAAAGAACCATAAGAACTTAGCAAGTAGAAAAACACAAGAATCGCCGGAAAAGATATAGCAGAAAAGCATATAGGAAAACACAGTATGACAAACATATAAGAACATGATAAAATACAGTAGAAAAATCTACAAGACAATAGTATAGAAAACACAGTAAGGGAAGCATGCAAAAGATGATACGAGGACACAGCAGAGGCAAACACAAAGAAGAAAAATCATAAAAAAACTCTTAAACATTTTCCAGAAAACCCTAAATCGGAAAAGAAGGTTTTGGAAGTAATTTTCAAAGGAAAATTTAGGGAAATCGTTTAAAAGTTCAAGTATAGCATAGATACACAACGGATCTAAAAAGAATCGGAGAAAACCTCGTAGGGTTAGGGTTTCAGAGGAACCCTAGGATGAGGAAGGCTTGGAAAAGGTCCGGTCTAAGTCGGATAAGGTCGGAATCAGACTCAGGAGGCTAGGATATGCCGGAGCAGGGCCGGAGATGGCCGGAAACCTTGAATCGGCGAAGGTCTGGGTGAAGGCCTTCGAGGTCTGGCCTCGAACCTTCAAGTATCAGGCACATGAGGGTAATAGGAGGTGAGTATATGTCGTCCGTGGCTTGAGAGGCCATGGATTCCGGTGAGTCGGAGGTTGAAGAGGGTGGAGGCGATTAGGGTTTCAGGAACATTCAAGAGCGTTTGAGAAGGGGGAGGGTATTCAAAGGCGGCTGCCCGTTCGAAATGAGGGAGTTAGGTTAGGGTTGGGGGATTAAAAAAGGTAAGGAGTGATCGTGGCCGTTGATCAACGGCCTAGATTAAAAGGGGTTTGGGTCGGGTAATATAGACGGGTTAATGGTTGGGGTTAAGTGGGATTGGGCTGGTCCGGAATTGGGCCGGAAATTGGGTTAATTAGGGGGTTAATTTAGGCTATAATTGGAATACCAAATGGGTTGTAATTGAAATGAAATGAGGCTAGCTTTTAAATAGCTAGTTTTACCCTTTTTTATTTTTTATAAATAGCAATAATGATTTTAAGATCAAATTAAAAGCACTGAACTACTTAATAACATATAAATATTAATCCAAAAATACTGGAAATAATTTCATAATTGCAAAATGCTGTTAATCGTAAAATAGGCTAAAGTTGCAATTACATGCAATTTTAGCTTTAAAAATACCAAATAAATTCGTAAAAATATGCAAAAATTACCTTAATTATATTTTGGTGTAAATATGGGAATAAAATAGGTTAATCACAAAAGGATAATTTTTGGGGATAATTACTGATTTTGTATAGCCAAAATGGGCAATAAATCGATTTTAAAATCTTTAAAAATTAGGGAAAAATACCAAAATTCTTGGGCATGCTTTTATATGCATACACATGCTATTTTGAAAGTATTTTGAGTATAAAAATCAATAGGGANTGGCTTTCTTTGTTGGAAAAACTATCATTCCCAAGAAACAGAACATAAACACGAATACCCTTCGGTGGATGTGCCCCAATGAGGTGATGGCAAATTCGTCTAGATAGGTACGGTATGACTTGCTGTGGCCGTACCTTTCATACAAATGGTCGAATGGAATGTAAGACTTCTCCGAGCATGTCAAATCGGGATTCTTCTTTAAACCCATCATCATAAGAAAACCCCTACCCTTACGATTTTCCGGCATTAGAAAACCCGGAGTTTCCCATGGTATCCCAGCTAGCCCTCCTATTTCCTCAAGTAAAGGTGTCATTTCTATGTCCCCGAAGCGAAACACCGATCTATCACAGCCCCAAAACAAAGTTGCAGCTTCTATGATCTTGTTGTTAGGCTTAATGTCTAGGAGAGAAGGTAGGTTTCCTAGATATTTTCTGACAAGAGCTTGATCACTGGAGTGCAAATCTCTCCACCAATTCAACAGCTTGGGGTGGATGTTGGTGACCATGCCAAATTTGGGGACTTCATGCCTCATTTTCTGCAAAACAAAAGGTTAGACCCTTTTCCCCCATCGGACTCGACTATTTAACGTCAATAATTAGCATAACAAAGCATTTAGTTCTCCAAATAAATGCATAGAATGTGGTACCGCCCATTTGGGTTTCAAGGAAACCCAGTGGACTTTGGACAAGACTATCTTAAAGAGTCATTATGCGGACAACATAACTGATCAGCTAAGTTTGACCATGATGCATGCACAATTTTAAAGAGAAATGGTTTCTATGGGGTATTAGACAAGGTACCCTTGAGCGGACAACTCAAGAGGGAAAGGCACGAAACTATCGACGGCACCGCTGATCGACTAGTTTTACCGCAAATATGCCTTTGCCAAATTTAGGGGGTGATAATATTGGAAGGGCGCAACCACTCATTATAAGCGTTGCTATGGTATTTTATTTGGCACGAGTGGAATATGATGTGGAAGATGCAATTACAAGAATGAAACAAGTTGTCATGTATTTGCACGTTCATAAAGTAACAATTACAATAATTGCTCATAATTACAACAGTATTGAAGGAAAGCGGTAAAAGCATTAAAGAAAAGAAAACAAAGAGCCAAGTCAGTTTCGTAGTAGAAAAGATGTATAGACATTAAATAAAGGCAATAAAGAAGCAATAGAGTCACAAGCAACATGAAATGGTAAAAGCCTAAAAGAAATCCCCAGCAGAGTCGCCATGCTGTCGAAGCCCCCTTTTTCTTTAAAAGGGCGAATTCAGGTTTGCAACATTTGGGAGGACAACTCTCTTCCCTGTTGGGAATTGGGTTTTGGAGTTTGAAGAGTCGCCACCTAATGATTAAGTGCATTAGGACACTAAGAAGGGTTTGAGTTAAATAACCAGAGTTTGGGTAAGGGCTAGAAATTATCTCGAGGCGAAGGTGTTAGGCACCCCTCAAGATCCACTAATGTGGTTCCCGGCCATGCTACAATTGTGACTTTAAAGCAAATAAGCATACAAGGCAATTTCACATAAAGACTGCAAGTAGGTATGTATAACGTTTAATAAACATGCTGAAATTTGAATAGGTGACTTCCTAGTTATTGGCAAGAATGTCGAAATGCAGAAAAATAGGATCAAGTAATGAATACAAATTATCAAACAAGGAAGGGAATGAGCAGAAAACTTTAGAAGAAAGGGCAGTGCGAAAATTAAAGGGGGAATTTTAATGACTGAAACGAAATGCAGAATTCCGAAAATTGACAATCTAAAAATAATTACATAAAGGAAAAGGGGGTCTTAGGTTTGTAAAATACATGGATCATCCACGCAACACCCGGTAACCAATCGTACGCGTGGTGTTATCGCGTGATCATCATCTCCATGTCTACCCTTTGCCACCCTGTTAAGGTATTAAAGCGCGGAATAGTATCGTTACTTATTGCATGCTATTACCCGTCCCGATCCTATCAGTTCTGGAGGCATTGGAACTACTAGTCCTAAAGGGAAGAGAATTGGGGCTTTTCAGAAGTTAAAGAAAGGATAAAAATCTAGGCGACAATCAAAACATTTAGTCAAATAGGGAGAGACAAACCGCAATTAGGGCTCAGACAGTCCTCCTTACTTAAATGCAAATATATAGCATGACTTCAGATAGTGGTTAGGTCTTTAATTAAACTTAACGAAGGAAGGGTGGCTGATATATCACATATTTTCAGATAAGAAGTCCAAATTAGGCTTTCCTGCTGGCTGTAATTATTAAAGACTGGTGTAGTTAGTTAATTACCTAGTGGCTTGGCTAGGTGAGGTCTGTAATCATGATATCTAACAATGCATAAGGCTTTAAGGGAGGCTTATTGATTTTAGAATCAAACAAAAGTTCGGCAGATGTTAAAACGACTTTACTACTGATTCTAGACTTTCAAGCGAGATGGACGATTCAGATTCAGTTAGTTATTCCTATAGACATGCTCTCTAAGCGTGATTGATTTTAAAACATTTGTAAGAGTGCAGGATTCCTATAGACATGGTATCTAGAGTGCATTTTGTTATTTGGGCCTACAAACTGTTTGCCTAGTGATAAATGATGTGCAGAAGTGCAGAAAACCCTATAGTCATGGTTTCTATATGCAGGCGTGGATAAACTTATGGACATGATTTCTAAATGCAGATGTGAATAAACTTACAGACATGATTTCTAAATGCAGATGTGAATGAACTTATGGACATGATTTCTAAATGTAGATGTGAATAAACTTATAGACGTGATTTCTAAATGTATAATGAAATGACCTATAAGCAGGATATCTATATGCAGATACACAAACGAAGATGATGTGATTGCAGGAATAAAACCTAAAGCATGATATCTACCCCACATGCATAACATGAGAGACCCTCCCCATTTTTACTATACGCCCCATAGTTATTACAAATTGAATGAATCCAGAAAAAGTAAATTACATCAAAAATTAAAATTCCAACCAAGGAGAGCCTAATTCAGACTCCTAGTCTGATACATGAAATAACCAACTTCCAAAGAGCAGATTTCCAAAGCCTTTCTCTTATCTGGGATGTGTCAAAGTTCCAAGGAGCTTCACGAACTCCAGGCAATGCTTACACCCCAAATACCATTACAGAATCATAGTGCAGTGTGGAAGGGCCAGCCCTCAAATGTCCAAGTTCAGTGGGAGCTCAAGGTCCCAAAGCAAGGCTCATAGGAGGGGGGCAGAAGTTAGAGTCTAGGAGTAAGTGTAAGTGCAATAGGGGAGATTAGGGAAGGCCATGGCAGGCCGGTGGTCATGCCCAGCAATTGGGATGCTGGCACACCCCTGACCAGCCTGTCAACTTTAAATTGGAGAGTTAGGACCTATCGAAGATCGGGTTCAGCCCTGGACAATAATTTGGGTGCTGCCAGGTCATGAACTTTAACTCAGCATACATAAGGATTGGGGTATGGGGGTTCATAGTAGAAACAGGGTAAAAAGAAAGAGCAGCAAAGGGCATACCCAGCAATGAGACATACTGGCACACTCTCCAGCCTAACTAGAGGCTAGGGGGTCAAAACTCAGTTCATGGACAACAATTCTTGTTGCCATGCCCTAAGTCCCCACTCACAAACACACAGAGGGGTAATGGGATAGGGAATAAGTGTTCACAAGAAAGAGAATCAGGCAGTAGCATATAGGCATATTAAGTTAAATGCTAAACTTTATAGACAAAAGAAAATAGACATGGATACAAGGACTGTAAGTAAAACACATTGGGATGATGCTGAAAAATTAATTTAGGACATACCAGTTTCACAGAGACAAGTAAAGAGAGAGCAGCAGTCTTGTAAAAAGCCAAAGTGCAAACAAGAAGCAAGAATACTCTAAGTATGCCTTCAGAAGAGAATTGTGAAATTGTATAGTATGAAGTGTGTTTTTAATCGTGTTCTCGTGTGTGTCTTGTGAAAGAGGGTCGTGTATTTATAGTGTGAAAGCTATGAGAAAATAAGGTAAGAAAATAATAGAAGCCTGATTGTCAATCAATTACATAAGACTCCCCTTATTTAAGGGATTCAGATTCAAATGGTACAAACTAATTAAAGAAAGAAATTAAACAAACCTTTTGCAAAGTAGCAATTCAGAGGCAAGTACATGGAAGTTATTTAAGGACAGGGTCTTGACAGTACACGATTTATGCAAATAAGGCAAGAGAATCATTTGACAGCCAGTAAATCACAAAGGTCTGAAATTTGGTATGAGTGAACCAAGTCACAAAAATAAATAAGGGTTTTACCTAAGCCAAATCATCTAGGGAATCAGTAAAAGATGGAAGGAAAGTCAATCAAGCTATATTCAGAAGGAGGTTAACGCTAATTGCAAATTTAAAGACCAATTGGAGGGAAATTCATCATATATAAGGAGCATGTGAGTATGAAAGAAGAATGTCGTGTAAATCAGCATAAAAATCTTGTAGCAGAGTTTAGAAGAGTTTATCAAAAGTCAGAATCATAGGAAACTCCGAAATTATCGTAAAAGAGCTGGGGGTTTTGAAATAAGAATCCTAGTTCAGGCAAATCACAAAAAGAGAGCAAGCAATTGGATCAAAACATGTATAGCAAAGCAACATGCAATCACAGTAGAAGGATTCAAAGTACACAATGTGATTGATACTTTGGTGCGCTTGAATATAGGTCGTTGAGGGACATCGACTCCGCCAATGATCATGTGGATTACATGTTGTGGTTCTTCTTGCTCATTTTTCTTTGCGTCTCTCTCCCTGAAGTGATTCATACCCCGATCACTTAGAAATTATCGAAGGTAACCCTCGTTAAACAAGCGAGCCATTTCTTCCCTTAGCTGTCTGGAATCTTCTGTCCGATGACCATGTGTACCATAATACTTGCACATCAAGTTCGGGTTTCTTTGAGAATGATCGGTCTGTATTGGCCTGGTCCACTTGGTCTCTTTAATTCTCCCAATAGCAGAGACAATCCCTGATGCATCGATGCTGAAGTTGTATTCCGGTAATCGAGGAGCTTCTGCAGGGTCGGAATGCTTGTCAAATTCGCTTTTGCTCATGAGTCCCTGAGAGCTTTGACCTCAATTGTTTCTTTGAACACTCCGAGGAGTGTTGCGGCTCGGGCCGCTACTCCTCCGATCGACATTGGCTGGTGTCGCTCTTTGTTGAATCTCGATTCTCGATCTTTGTCCCTAGGGGGCTTGGCTGCGAATCTGTTAGGATACACAGAACATGAGGGGGCTCCCAATTGGTCGTCCTCGACCCTGATCTTTAACTCATAACGGTTGTGTACATCCGACCAAGTCACATCTGGATATTCAATCAAGTTCTGTTTCAAATGTCGAGAAGTGATCGAAGTCCTTTCATTCAGACCTTGCATAAAGGCCTGTACTGCCCAGTCATCGAAGACCGGAGGTAATTCCATTCTTTCCATCTGAAATCGGGACACGAACTCCCATAGCATTTCGTCATTCCTTTGCTTAATTTTGAAGACGTCTGATTCCCTCGTGCCACCTTTATGGCCCTGGCCTGGGCTTTAACTAAGGCATCCGCCAACATAGCAAAAGAGTCAATAGAGTTAGGAGTTAAGTTGTGTACCAAATCATAGCTCCTTTTGAGAGTGTTTCTCCAAACTTTTTCAACAGCACTGACTCGATTCCATCATCATTCAAGTCATTTCCTTGATCCCACAAGTGTATGAAGTAATATGTTTGTTAGGGTCCGTTGTTCCGTTGTATTTGGGTATGTCGGGCATGCAGAACTTTTTGGGAATGGGCATTGGTGCCGCACTCTGAGGGAATGGTTTTTGTATGAATTTCTTGGCGTCTAAACCTTTCAAAATTGGAAGTGCCCCCGGTATCTGGTCTACACGGGAGTTATAGGTCTCCACTTTTTTATCATTGTCTTTAATTTTCTTTTTCCCGGACTCAATCCTCCTAGTGAGCTCTTTGAGCATTTTCAGAATCGTGGGGTCAGTCCCCGAGCCATTTTCATTAGATCTCTCTTGCGTTGGCTCAGCACGTTGATTGTTTTCATGTTCAGCTACGCTCGGGGTTTTATTTTGACTTTAGAGTGGAGCGATGCGACTTGCTGTGCCTGCACATCTCGAATATCACTTCGGAGACTGACTCCCCCCATCTCCTATTCCTGGCGTTCCTTGGTCCCCTGGTCGTGCTTCCCCGCGTGCGTTCCATACGAGGTCTGTGCTTCATCCGTGTTTAGAGTATTGTGCGAACTGATATCAACTGGCTCCATATTTGGCGCTCCCTCCGGGTTTATGGGTGGTACACCGACCCCTATACCGTTGTTTTATCCAAGACCCTCACTGTCATGAACAGGTGCGTTTTGTGTGCTAGACATGTTCAAGACTGAAAATCAAAAAATCTTGAGAAGAAAAACTGTAAAGACAACGTGTGTAAAGAGAATCAATAAAGAAATAATCACTATTATCTTTAGCCTCACGGTTGGCGCCAAACTGTTTGTCTCGAAAATATGAGTAACAATTAAACTTGATTTGTGGTTCTAAAGATACGTAATTTAGTTCAATACCAATTAATAATCAAGAAATATGAAGTAGAGATGAAAGATAGAAGTGAATCAAACCAATATTAGCCAACAGCAATGAACTCGAGAAGGTGACCTCAAGGCGGCTTAGGGTAGTAAGAACAATTAAGTAAGAGAATCAAAATAAGAACAATTTAAGCTAAGTAACAATTTTGATGAACAACAGGCTAAAGTAGAGAGTATACTCTTTGTTCAGTAAAAGATGATCTTACAAATGATTGGGGTCCCCCTTATATAGCGGGGGAACCCTAAATAAGGAATATTTCCATTTACAGTAGGGAATATTCTTGGTACAGCTGTCTAACCGTCTTGTACGGAATTGTACGATCCTATTCTGTGATTTGCGCCATGACTTTAGGGACGTGGAAGAAATCTAGCTCGTTCTAGTACAAATCCATAACGGTGCTATTTCGGGGTCGAGCACACCCAACGTCGGCGTTCCTCGAACTCTTGCTTCCGGGCGCTACACTCTATCTTCGACCTTGAGTCTGGTTCACCGATTTTGATCTTGACCTTCTTCGCACCCAACCATAGATCGGAACCTCGAGCTTCTACATCGGGGTATATGATTTTGACCGTATACAGACGATACAAAATATTTTCCCTTTTTATGAACATACGATCTTATTTTTCTTTTTTAAGTATTTACCAGGACTCCAACTATACGTACTAATTAAGATTACATAATAAGAAATTTCATCTTGGATAAGAAAAGACAGGTAAAGGCTATTATAGTTTGTCGATATAGATATTTAGATCTTAACAATTAAGAACAACTGCAACTTGTGTGACACAGTGATCCTTTAGATCTCAACAAAGCTGTATGTGACTAGTCAAGTCAAAAAATGAAATGGAATATATGACTGCTTTCATACTTAATTATCCCAAGAGATATTTATTTACCTCCTATATGGATGGAGAGACTAGTTCCCACGGCCTTTTTCTTACTTTAATCTCGCAACACATATCTTAACGGAATCAAAGAAAGTTGGAATTAAGGGTAAGGACATTGTTGAACAAACACTTTTATATAAAGGGACTCTATCCATTAGCCTATGAAACAAACACAATCAACATCTCTTCTTTCTATAGCCAAACCAAAAGAAAATCTTTGTAGTTTTAACACTTTAATTTCTCCAACACCTAAAATATGGCACCAAAGAAAGACATTTCTAAGATAGGCCAAGAAGGTTTTATTCTTCTTGAGGAAATGTATGAAAGGAAGAAAAGGCCTTCTTCTGCTTCATACCAACAAAAGAAGTCTCATATTGTTCAGCTGAAACCAGCTTCTGCCATTCAAGGGGGAGTTATCAACAGTCATGAAGCTGTAAAGTTATATGGAGGGATAGTTTTCTCTGATTATTCTAAGAGGAAATCAACAACTTTGGCTTATTAATAAGAGTCTGCTGCAAGTTGGCTATTGTAGTTATGTATATATGTATGTGATGAAGCTCTTTTAAAAAAAAAAATAATCCATCCACCCGAGCTTTCACCTATGGTGGTGTTAGGGGATTTGGCAAAAATCCCTACCATATAAGCTATAGCTCGCTACTTGTATATGTATTATGTGTGGTGTGGGGATTAGTTATTTTCCCTAGCCTTAGCTGAGCATGTAAGTGATAATGTTTTATATTTCACTTATATATATCATGCTCCCTTGTGATTTTAGCTAGTCATATGAACTAATATTTTGTTTTAAACTAATATACCACTAGTACGCCTTTGATACCTTATTTTATTAAAACTAAATTCCTCTAGAGGAAATTACAAGTAAAGAGCCAAGTCTTACCTTACAATGCTAATGACTCTAACAGTGTTCCTTCTTTATTTTTATTTTTGTGATTGTCTTCAATTTGCATCTTAATTTTGGGTTTCCATTACTTTGGTGGACGAAAGTTTATAATCATCACCATGGTTATTGCATAAACGAATTACTGTTAATGAACTATTGACCTCCGTAAAGTTGCCCTAATTAAAAGAATAAGAGCCTTTGACTACTTAAATCTCATCACACTATGGCTAATATATTGATACACCACACCCTCTTGCACCGCTGTTCGTAATACTTAATTAATAAATAATATCGCATTCAAAATCTTACATGTTGCCCCATCTACATGACCAACCCAAGACCTACATAACCTGTATGAAAATAAAAGGATTAATTACATTAAGCACCCAAGTAATATGATTCAATTTCGAATATACACTTTGTATTTTAAAATCAAACACTTGCACCTCCTAAACTAAGAAAATCCTATAATTACACCCCATGAGGTATATCCGTAACTAAGTGTATTAAGATAAAATTATTAAAAGATAAAGTAAAAGTATAGATAAAAGTTTTTGTGCATTTATTTTTGATGAAATATAAAGAGGATTAATATTCTTATTGAAAATCTTTATTCACGCCTTTGATTAAAAAAGAGAACAAATATTTTTGTTCTGCTTTCTGAATAACTGTTTTTTCAACACTAGAAATATTAGTGCATTACTAACATCATAAAGTGAAATATTGTATTTCCCATACAACAATGTATCAACAAAAGTGTCGCAAGACAATGGTAAAGATTATAATACGTTAATTACGCCCTGATCTTGATCGCTATCATTTACATATCTATGTTCTTGTGAGTTTAGTCAGAGTTAAACTTGGGTTTGCTTTGTGCTCGCGCGAACTTCGCAAATCTTGTAGGACTTCATATATATATGTGACTGCTCATGCGATATCGCTGACTTCGTGCAAGCTTCACGAGTTCCTCCACTATCTTTATATGATCAAGCAAACTTCTCTCCTGAATTTGAAGATTATGGGTTCTGAATTTGTCACAAACTCATAGCTCGTCTTAGTTACTGGGTTCACAATTAAATATTTATACATATTTAATGAATTTCATAATGTAAATACAATATTTAAGCAAAAATGACTAGATTCAGCCGAATTCATATAGGCTAGCTCCACCTCTAGCAAGTTGAATCCACAGCCACAAATTAAAGTCAATATGCAGGTTAATTACTTGTTACAATAGATAAATATGATCAGATAGTACAAAAAATCTTTATATTACCGGCAAATATATGTAAGTTAAAATCTTTACAAAGTTCTGGTTGATGTGTATTGTGAGTTTAACTTGGACTTTGTATCCTTACCACCTTTCCTTTTCGCAAAAATGGTATCAGATCTGTTAACTTTGATCATATACTTTTGTCACATTTGTCCATTATTCCATGTAATGAATTGCATTACAAAAACGCAAATAAAGTCGTAATAGTTTTGAAATTAGTGCTTGGAGAATATGCCTTCCCCTGCTCTATTTGTAATGTGCGACTCCTGTTGTTATTATCAACATAGATGTGTTAGAATACTTATACGAACCACTAAAGGATGTGGTGAGTGGATGAGACTGCTCTTCCCTTAACCAGAGCTTTCGGGTTCGAGCCCTGGGTATGGAAAAATTCTTGGTAGGGAGCGCTTGCCCCCGAATGGGGTCCTACGCGGTGCGAATCCGAATATAGTCGGACTTCAATGCGGATACCGGACACCGAGTGAGAAACAAAAAAAAAAGAATACTTATACGAAGCTTTTGTTAAATTGCTTTCACTAACATCTCTTTGTTCGTATTTTCTTACCTTTAATTATTAGTTCTAAGCTTCCTTGTTAAATATCACCGGCCCATCCTAGCAAAGTGAGAATGATTGAAATTTTATAGCAAACAATATAATGTGCTTGCCACTATATACAAGAATATATATTCAGCAAGCAAAAGATTAGGTCATGGCTTAGACGTCATCATGCATGGGTATCGGTTGCGCACCAATATTCTAAACTGCCCAAGTTTTTGTTTCCCTTTATAGGGAAGTTTTGTACTGCTCGAAAGGATAACAAAAAAGTGATCTAGTGACTAGTGTAATTTTGAAAAAAAAAAAAAATATCACTTCCTGTCTATTAGTTACTCCTTCTGTTTTACTTTGTTTGATATATATCCCAAA
Organism: Nicotiana attenuata; assembly: GCF_001879085.1. Classification (NCBI taxonomy): domain Eukaryota; kingdom Viridiplantae; phylum Streptophyta; class Magnoliopsida; order Solanales; family Solanaceae; genus Nicotiana; species Nicotiana attenuata. The sequence goes on from NW_017673675.1 coordinate 60,332, forward strand.
TTCCATTGCAATATAAGGAATGACATATGACAAAGTGGAACCGGGATCAATAAGAGCATATACATATTGAGATTGGACACTCAATATACCTCTAACCACACATGGAGAAGCCTCATACTTTTGACGCATCCTCATAGCATAAAATATGTTGGGCCCTCCCGAGCTCTTGATACCACCCCTAGCTGCTCCATGCCCTGCGGGCGCCATAGTGCCTCGAGCTGGGGGAGGCGCTATGGATCACTACTAAAATTCCGGAAAAAAGCGACCAAACTTTAGCGATCAAAGTTGGTCTGTCAAGAAAAGCGACCAACGTTGGTCTCTAAATTGGAGAAAATAATAAAATAATTATTTTAAATACATTAGCGACCAAAGTTGGTCGCTATTTGGTTAATAATTTCGTCAAAATATTGACCGGACTGGTCAGACTTGCTTGGTCAAAGAAATACTGAGATTAGCGACCAATGTTGGTCGCTATTGGGGGACCCACTTATTAAATTTTAATAACTATAATATTATTTAAAAAAATTATAAAATATAAATAAATATAATTTAAAATGAGCGACCAATGTTGGTCGCTAATTAAAGGGTAAGTAGATAGAGACCAACTTTGGTCGCTAATATGGGACCCTGTTATAAAATTTTAATAATTATATTATTATTTAAAAAAATTATAAAAATATAAATAAATTATAAATTTCAAAAGTTTAAGCAACCTAAAAGTTGGTACGCTTATAAAATAGAGACCAACTTTGATCGCTAATATGGGACCCGTTTAACAATTATATTATTATTTTAAATATTATATAAAATATAAATAAATCTGATTTAAATTTAGCGACCAGCTTTGGTCGCTAATTTAAATTTAAGTATAATTAGCGACCAAAGTTGGTCTCTTTTCAGGTCAATAATGGTCAAAATTAAAAATCACTTTTGTATTTACTATCTAAATAATATAAATGTAAGCCGTTTAAACACTTTTGTAACACAAGGGAATGAATAGACTAAAATATAGTCTACATGCTATGAACTAAGTATAAAGCGTATTAGGTAATATTATATCAATATAAGCTTATAATATATGTATAATATATATACTTACGCTGTACTATGCACTAAGTATAAGCGTATTAGGTAATATTATATCGAATATAGCTTATATATAGTTACGATGTACTATGCACTAAGTATAAGCGTATTAGGTAATATTAATTCGAATATGGCTTATATATATGTAATATATATATATTATATATATACTTACGCTGTACTATGCACTAAAGTATAAGCGTATTAGGTAATATTATATCGAATATGGCTTATATATATGTAATATATATAGTTAACGCTGTACTATGCACTAAGTATAAGCGTATTAGATAATATTATATCGAAATATGGCTTATATATATGTAATATATATAGTTACGCTGAACTATGCACTAAGTATAAGCGTATTAGGTAATATTATATCGAATATGGCTTATATATATATGTAATATATATGTTACGCTGTATTATGCACTAAGTATAACCGTATTAGGTAATATTATATCGAATATGGCTTATATATATGTAATATATATAGTTACGTTGTACTACGCACTAAGTATAAGTGTATTAGGTAATATTATATCGAATATGGCTTATATATATGTAATATATATAGTTACGTTGTACTATGCACTAAATATAAGCGTATTAGGTAATATTATATCGAATATGGCTTATATATATGTAATATATATACTTACGCTGTAACTATGCACTAAGTATAAGCGTATTAGGTAATATTATTTATCGAAAATGGCTTATATATATGGCTTATATATACTTACGATGTACTATGCACTAAGTATAAGCGTATTAGGTAATATTATATCAAAAATAGCTTATATATATGGCTTATATATATTTACGCTGTACTATGCACTAAGTATAAGCGTATTAGGTAATATTATATCGAATATGGCTTATATATATGTAATATATATAGTTACGCTGTACTATGCACTAAGTATAAGCGTATTAGGTAATATTATATCGAAAATGGCTTATATATATGGCTTATATATAGTTACGTTGTACTATGCACTAAGTATAAGCGTATTAGGTAATATTATATTGAATATGGCTTATATATATGTAATATATATAGTTACACTGTACTATGCACTAAGTATAAGCGTATTAGGTAATATTATATCGAATATGGCTTATATACATGTAATATATATACTTACGCTGCACTATGCACTAAGTAAAAGCGTATTAGGTAATATTATATCGAATATGGATTATATAATATGTAATATATATATTATATATATATATATATATATATATATAATATTAAATTGATAAAAGTAATTTTTTTTTTAGATATTAGCGACCAATGTTGGTCGCTATTCTGGTCAAACGGTCAGAACTTAGCGACCAATGTTGGTCGCTATTTTGGTCAAAATAGTCAATACATTTTGGCTACCAAAAATAGCGACCAAGGTTGGTCGCTTTCCTGTAATAACAGTAGCTAAAAAATGGGTTTCCCCTCATATTCTCTTATTTTTTTCTCTCTCTTCTCTCTCTCACACCTAAACTCCCCATCCCCTTCCGTCTCCCTCCATCAACGCCGCCGTCCCCTCCCACCTCCACCCCCGGAGGTAGCAGCAGCTCCACACGCCGGTGTCCTTCCACTGTCCAGGTAGGTTTCTCTCTCCTTTCCTTATTTTTTCGAAAATACACAGATTTATTTTAATTCTTTGTAGTTTTGATTTGTTTAAAAATTAATTGTTTCTTAGCTAAATTAAATCTAGGATAATATTAAGTAAGCTAAAATAATTAGTTTTAACCTACTAATTTGGGAAAAATGGGTTGAGAGAAGAACCCTAAATTTTTAGGGTTTATGTTAAGTCTTGTTATGGTTGGGTCAAATTAGAATTTAGTTCTTGTGAGGATTAGAATCTAGATCTGATTATCTTGATATTTATTTATTTCATTGTTTGACTCACAGATTTTTTCTAAATAGAACTTTTCTACTTGATCACAAAATTGAAACACGAAGAATAATTTTAATATGATAATGCAGTAGTATTGCAGTATCAACAAACAAATTGATATTAACACAAAAAATGAAGGTGCAGACTTAACTTGTAGAAGAACAATTGATATTTCTTTCAGAAAAGGAATGGCCAGTGAGAACAATTGATATTTCTTTTGTTCTTCATTAGATGGAATATGGTAGCCAATCTAAAATTCGTTTAATTAAATGATAGATAATAATAAATTTATCTTTGGATGTTAGGAGTTATTAATTTGAGATACACACCTATATTTATAAATAACACTTAACATTACATTATTTGGCATATTACACATATATAACTACATACTTAAGCTTAGATTGAAGTATCATTGGCATACTCATAATCCTCATTTTTCGAAAAAAGCCCTAATTTTCACAAAGAACAATTAGAAAGATTCGTATCTAGTATTGGTCGCATGTAATGTATTAAAAACTATTCATACTAATACTGATTTGTTTATGAATTAAAATTTTTAGGATATGACTTGAACTTTTTGATGATATGAGTTGAACCTTTTTAGGATATGAATAGGACTTTTAGTTTATGAATGTGAGATTTTGGGTTTATGTAATTGGAATTCTTAGTTTTATAAATTGAAATATTAGGAATATGACTTGAAACTTTTGTGAGATATGAGTGAACCTTTTAGATAATGAATTTAAAACTTTTGTTTAGTATTGGAATTTTAGAATTATAAATTGAAATTTAGGAAATATGACTTTGAACTTTGTGGATATTGAGTTGAACCTTTAGGAATGAATAGGAACTTTTAGTTTTAATGAATTGAGATTTTGGTTTATATGTATTGGAATTTTGTTTATAAAATTGAAAATTTTGGATGTGACTTGAACTTTTGTGGATATTTTGAGTTAGAACCTTTAGGATATGAATTGAAATTTTGGTTTATGTATTTGGAATTTGTAGACTATAAATTTAAAATTTCAGATATGAAACTTGAACTTTTGTGATATGAAGTTGAACCTTTAGGATATGAATGGACTTTAGTTTATGAATTGAGATTTTGTTTTATGTATTGGAATTTTAGTTTATAAATTGAAATTTTAGGATATGACTTGAATTTTTGTGGATATGAGTTGCTAACCTTTAGGATATGAATTGAAATTTTGGTTTATGTATTGGAATTTTTAGATTATAAATTGGAAATTTCAGGATAATGACTTGAAACTTTTGTGGAATATGAGTGACCTTTAGGATATGAATTGGACTTTTAGTTTATATGAATTTGAGATTTTGTTTATGTATTGGAATTTAGTTTTAAATTGAAAAATTTCAAGGATATGGACTGAACTTTTGTGGATATTGAGTTAACCTTTGTGATAATGAATTGAAATTTTTTGTTATGTATGGAATTTTAGATTATAAATTAAAATTTCAGGATATTGACTTGAACTTTTGTGGTATATGAGTTGAACCTTTAGGGATATGAACTTTAAGGATATTGACTTGAAATTTTTAGGATATGACTAGAACCTTTAGGGATCACTACTTGAAACCTTTAGGATATGAATTGGAATTTTTTGTTTATGAAATTGAGAATTTTAGATTATAAATTGAATTTTTTTGGATGTGAGTTGAACCTTAGATATGAATTAAAATTTTTGGTTTATGTTTGCGAATTGTAAGATTGGCGGGAGGATTTTGTAGAAGGGGTTTGATGGGTAATATTTAACATGCAATGGAACTTCCACCAATCAGAATAACTAAGACACAAGTACGCTGGCAAGAGTGGTTGCCATTTAATTGTTCTTCTCATTAGCGACAACGATGATGAGAAGCAAGGAACATGTGTTATCAAATAGTTATGGTGTAAGGTAGGATTTAAACACATTTCAAGTAGATAAAAGAAGAGGTAATAGGGAATTCTATACTTGAATTTCAAGAGGAAAAAGGAGTTAATTGGAGTGACAAGGTTGATGGTGATGGAATGTTTTCGTTGGTCATAGGCAGTTCCTCATAAAACGAGGGATCATAAGACTCTATGAATGAACAGAGATTATAGGAAGTTTGTTCTTAACTTTCTTACAAGTCTGATCCGTTAAAAGCTTAGTGGGATAATTGGTGATATATTCTTCGGATTTCAGAGATTACATCACCAATATCCCATTAGCTTGTACGGATCAGACTTGGAAGAAAGTTTGAGAACAAAACTGTCCTATAATCTTTGTATAGAGTCTTATGATCCCCGTTTTATTGGGAATCTGCCATATGACCAACGAAACCATTCCATCACATCAACCTTGTCACTCTCAATTAAACTTCTTTTCTTCTTGGAAAATGAAGAGTAGAGAATTCCTCTAATAATCTTCTTTTATCTACTTAGGGAATTATTAAAATTCCTCCGTAGTACGGCATCTGATAGGTTGAAACACATGCCATCGCAAGTCTGCGAAACATGCATTGTCGCATAACGAGAACACCAATTGATCAAAAGACACAACCCTGTCAGCTACTCTGTATCCAAGTTATTCTCTGTATCCAAGTTCATCCGAGTAATAGTTACCATTGAGGATAATCACCAAAGACCACCGGACAGCTTTATGATGCAAGTAGAGGCAAGATTGAGCTATTTAATGAAAACTCGTATTGTTAAAGAAGAAGAAAGAACTGAATCAAAAGGTGGGTCGAGGGTCGAGCCTCGACTATACATGTAAGTTTTTACTTAGTCATTAAGTATTTTGATTTGAGCGTTTTATAAAATTTTAAAATATTAATTCAATGATAGATGTTTGTGCTGTATAGGTTTCGCAAAAAGAGCTGATTGTGGCGGAATTTCATAACGAAGTCAGCCACTAAAGAGTCGGCCGAGCAATCCAACTTTCGAACGAGGATGCTAAAAGAACAATCCTTGAGTACTTTATATACTTTGAACTAGACAATAGAACTAGTTTTCGAATGAGCTTGTAATAAACGTTAACTTAGTTTTGTTAGCTAAATGTTTTAGTTCTATTGATCTTTATATTTTGTTGCGTTTTAGTGTTGTTGTTGTTGTTGTTGTTGTTGTTGTTGTTGTTGTTGTTGTTGTTGCTGGCATAAAATGACTGTTTAGGATATTTGGTATAAGCTGCCAGGTGGTGTAGCAGCCAAAACAGGCAGTTTCTGCCAAAAATATACCAAAAAAGCGACCAACTTTGGTGTCCAGTTGGTCGCTATTCACTTAAAAAAAATAATTTTCTGGTAATTTTGCGACCAAGGTTGGTCGCTTATAGTTAAAAAAAAAATTAATTCTTGTCATTGGCGACCAATATTAGTCGCCCATTAAATAAAAAATTATATCATATAATATAGCGACCAAAGTTGGTCGCTTAATATGATTAAAAATAAATAAAAATAAAACGTTATTTACATCTGGAGACCAACTTTGGTCGCCAAATATATAATATTAAAATATTTGAGCGACCAAAGTTGGTCGCTATATGCTTTGCCTGGAAAATTTGGTCCTTTTACCTGGGAGACCAACGCTGGTCGCTATTTAGCGATCAACTTTGGTCCCTAAGGTAAAGGGACCAGCTTAATATCGACCAGGCGTGGTTGGTCGCTTTTTGGTCGCTTTTTGGCCAATAAGCGACCAACGTTGGTCGCTTTTTTCCGGAATTCTAGTAGTGGATGTAGTAGCTGCAGAACTGGCTGGCTGTGGTGCATCCCTGCCCATGCTCTGGAGAGACGAACGACAATCTCTCTGAATGTGACCCCTCATACCACACTCGTAGAATACATTTGTACCGTAATGACGTACTCCCGAATGACACCTCCCACAATTCACGCAACGGGGATGAGGTCCGCTAAACTGACTCGCCCCACTAACTTGATAATCACCCTTTTTGCATACACCAAAGCTTCCCCCTTATCCTCCCTCCGAGCCTCCATGGCAGAAGTAACAATCTCTCTACCGGCATGCGGTGTAGGCCTTTGGAATTTGCCAAACTTCCCACCCCTAACATGCTGCTGCGCATACTCACAACACGATACCAATTGTTCCTTCCCGCATATCGGGCAAACTGGGATGGGTGTACCCAACCTAGGGCCTTTGTTCTTCTTGTGCCCCCTCTTTCAAACACTATAACATATTTCAAGAGTCATCCAACATGTTCCCAAGTGACGCTTCTTGCAAATCAAACAATCCGGTTCATTAGTACCAACAACCCTCCTTCGTCTCTTAGATACTCTCACCACACGATCCGGTAGTGTGGTGATATTGGTATGAATAAGGATACTTCCCTTAGCGACAAGTTCTTCCAATCCCTCCATGACTTGACGTATTCTCCCAAAAAACTCTTGTGTAATCTCCCCCAAATTCAATGGCAGGGTCATTCTCTCCTTGCTACTTCGAACTCGTGGATTACTCATCTGGAAAATGAGACATAACGAGGAAATCAGCTCCCTATCTTGGGCTCTATCGCACGTTATGGAGTATCAAAGAAGTGTGAAATTCCTAAATGTCCAAGTAGCCTCTCCATTATAGATGTGGTCGACAACATACTGAGAAAAAGGACTGTACTATACACAGCTCCGAGACATCCTAGGACACTTTAAAACTGTGGGCTCTGATATCAAGTTTGTCATGCCCTGACCTCGGGGATGTGACCGGTGCTCAATCGAGATACCCCAATTAAGCAAGCCTAAGAGATGCCTTCTACCCAACCTTGCCCATTTACGATATAAGAATCAGTACAAGTTAGACATGAAAAGGGTCAAGTGTTCTACTTTCTTTTCCCATTATTCAAAAAGAGATTCATTTACGATTTCCAAAATATTAAAAGTTTATAGGTATGATGAAAGACATGTTTGCCAAGTTATAATGAAATTAATAAAGGCTCTTTATGGCCAATGCTAAGCAATAAATGATGAACAAGTATGAAGATAATAAATGAAAGCAATAACCACAAGAAAGTATGTTAGAAAGCAGAGAGAATGTTCTTCATATATTCGTGTGGAGTAACTGAAGCAACAGAGAGTACAAAAATAAAAAGGATCCCCTTTATATAGGAGGGGAATCCCAACATAATACAAAATGCATTAAGTACAAAGATATGGAGATGGGACAGCTGAATGACACCCTGACTCGGATTTGGAATAGACTAGCAGACTCTGTCAGCCCTAGGCGTGTGCCTTGGGAACCTTCCACTTCTGCCACTATCGTGAACAATGCTACCATGGGGTCGAGTGTCATCGACCCTTGAGGAAGGATGCTCGACCATGGCCTCGAGCCTTCGAGGTGATATTCCGAAATGACTTAATGACGAGAAATTAGACCCTCCGATTTTGCCGTATACAATTCTGTCCATTTATATTTCAAACAAATGTTGTAATTATTTCAGTTCAGTCTTGTAAAAATCATATCTTAGAAGCTCATGATTTGTACTACCAGTCCTTGGGAAATTCATTGTATAAAAGCAGATGTACTATCATTTCTTCTCTTAGTAAATCTCATTAAATTGGATTGTTAATCGACTTACCTAGCGGGTTGGGTTAGGTGCCATCACACCAAGTTGGATTTTGGGTCGTGACAAGTTGGTATCAGAGCTCTAGGTTCATCGGTTCTTCGAGTCATGAGCATGTGTCTAGTAGAGTCTTGTGGATCGGTATAATGACGTCCATACCTATCTTCGAGAGGCAACAGGGCATTTAGGATAAACTTCCCATCTTTCTTTCCTTATCATGCGGCATTGATTCAGCTTGAAGCGTAACTCTTTGAATTCCTTCCACACATTCGTATGCGCATATGAGCGCTCGGTATCAGCTGCACATCAACGACTTGTGATTCCATGGATAAGGTGTGAGATGTAATATTTGTGTGCTGATGATGGGCCAGTCTGGAGGACTTGAGTCCGGTTTTGACTGTAGCTTGAGCACAGGGATTTCGGTTGTGTGAGAACGTGCTTTTGGACTTATATGTCCGCTAGTGTCCCTATAAGTGAAATTCGTGGCTCAATAATTGGCTGGATGGCTATATGATGAGTATGATGTGACTGCGCGAGGTGTTCAGTTGGTTTGATATTGACGAGAATAGTTTGCTTGAGATGTAAAAAAGGACTATTGGTTGCTTAATTTCTATCTTAATGTGTTGTATAGTCTCGAGTTATGAGTGTGTTGAAGGATTTTTCATGGTGTTTAATGACGATTGGTGATTTTACCATTTATTTTAGTCTCTTTTCTTTAGTTTTTGTATCTGTTAATTATGATATGAGGTTATTTATGGCGTGTATTGCTAGATTTTCAGGTAAATGATGCCACGAAGAGAGTTGAATTCAATTGAAGTGGAATTGAGAAAAAAAAGAGTAAAACAAATGCAAATTCCTTCAGTGATTCTGCATCTGCGGAACACTGTGCGCTTATGCAACCTCGCATCCGCGAGGATAAGGCCACATCCGCGGGATTAAGCAACCTTCGCTTTGAGTGCATCTACGATTGAGGAATCGCTTCTGCGGACGCGCTTCTACGCTTGATGTCCGCATCTGCGGTCGCACTTTTGAGTGTGAATGTATGCTTCTGCAGAGTAAATATTTTCAACCAAATGTAACTTCTGCGAGAAGATATCCGCATCTACAGAACCGCACCTGCGAGGATTATTCTGCAGGTGCGATCAACGGTCTTTAGTTTTGGGCACTTTTGACAATTCACGTTATCTCCATTCCAAACCTACAAATACACGACCTAGCTAAATAGAAACACATTTTTGGCTTAATTTTCAGTTTCTTGACTAGAGAAGACAAGTTTTGGAGCCAGGGTTCTTGTACACACACTTGGGGCTTGAAGATTTGAAGCTTTTGGTTGAGATTTTCTTACCCATTTATGTTCATTTCTTCATTTCCTTGCTTTGTATTGTATATCTAAGTGTGTAGTATTAGTTCCAACACTTGAATCTTGTTTATAGAAATATTCATATTTAAAGTGTGGATTAAATATCTTGTTTTGCTTATGTGTTGCATGATTTTTATATATTATGAATTGAGTTATTGTTTCTTTAATTATTCTTGTTCTTTAATGTTTTTGTTACACCCCATATCTTCGTACGAAAGAGTATTCGTAAGTCAATTGATGTAAGCTCAAAAATAAGATCATCTTTGAGAGTACATAAAGTAAGTTAATTATGTTACCTTGGAGATTACAAATCTTTAAGATCACGGATAACAAGTATCAAGAGGGTTGAAAGGCTAAGAAGCTAAACAAACTGAAGAAAATAAGTTTCGTCGAATGTCGATAAGTTGGGAATGTTATAACGTGTACCTTTTAATGAGATTGGGGTGCTTAACAAGATAAGGAGGTTATGTTATAAGTTATTTTTGTCGTATGATAGTCGTGTGTTATGTTTTTAAGTCAAGCAAGTTGTGGAACAAAAGTTGGCAAAGGTCATCACAAGTTACATTCATAAATATGCTGAAACTTAGGTCAAATGTAGATGCGATTTTCTCCCAATTTACTTCGAATTATGGGGTGATCTACCTACCAAATTGAAATCTATGAGTCTAGTCCTAACACATTAAACTGTTTGTCGATATAATATTGGAGTAGAGCGATATTTGCATTTTTGCGAGACTGCGCCAAGCAGCTCTCTATGGGACTCACAATGGCGGTTGAGATTTATTGATATATATAAGATGCCTCAACCCCATTTTAACTCAATAATTTTTAGTATTTTCAGACCCTAGACACCTACAAACACTCTCTCATGGTTCTCTCATGATCCAAAATCCAAACAAAGGGCAAACAACACAAATCAAGTGTCGGTAATCCCGTCGCGCTAGTAAGTTTCTTGTTCCTCTTGTTGTTGCTGATTTTTTGGTGGTTCCAGCTCGTGCGGGAGGTTGTTTTAAGTGGTTTAAAATCTTTAAATTACTCTCCCAAGGTTTTCATATCAACCCTAGGTTATTTCAAGTATTTCAAATGGATTACACCATATTTAAACATCAAAAGTTAGTTCTAGTGATGAACAACACCTTTTTAAGGTTGTGTTGTCATTGAGGATAGTTGTGGGCTGTGTTTGGCTAAAATTTCAAGTTGTTGCTACTGGATAAGGTGAGTGTAACAGACTACTAATTGTGCTTAAGCTTTCTTGTATGTTGGTTAAGCCGTTAGGATGATAAACTACAAGATAATACTTGGATTAGCTTAAGTCACTTCTATGGTATTGTATTGCCATTGAGGGTTGTTGTAAGCTAAATATAACTTGGATTTAGACTTGAAAATACTGTAGGAGGTATTTGTATTGTATTCTTGCATGTGCTTAAGGTTATCTTGATGTTGATTAAGTTAAATGGATCTACTAGACATGAACTAGTGAATAAAGTTGCTATTTGAAGATAGTTGGAGTTGTGGATTGTTTCCTTTGTTATAAATATATGGTATAAGGATGGAATCATTGATGAATGAATCATTATCATGTTAATGATGCTGTTAAGTTAAAGTAAGAAGTCTATAAGGGGTGATAATGGGGTTGAAGGGTACTGAAGGGATTCAATCCGAGCTTGCCGCTCGTCGTGATATGTTGATCACTTGTTAATGAAATATTTTGTACCCTATTGTTGATTTTTTTCTTATTGTATTGCCCTGGTTGTTTTTTTTTGGAATATGGTATTGGAGGAGGCACTTGTTACAAGGGAGATGCTGCCCGAATTTACATGAAACGAGCCACTAGCTTAAGTTACAGACTTAGCCTTTACTCAGAACTGATTTTGAATCTCCTTATGCTATTGTAGACTGAGTTGAGTTGTTTAAAGAGTTGCTTGGAAGCTATTAAGGACTCAACAAGGTTAAGGTATGTTAAGGCTAAACCTTTCCTTCATTTTGGAATGATCCCGTAACTACATGCATTTGATAACAAGGCATAAAGAGAAGTTCTTATTCCTGAATTTATGTACATTATCCTAGTCTCATAAGCTACAGTATTCTCCCTTATCGGGACTTCATATTTAGTTTAGTTTTGTCTTCTTTCAGCCAAGAGAGCAGAGAGTCTACATATATACAGTATTATAGTATTTTTACCACCATCGAGCTATAATCGATAGGCAGGCCCCTAGTGGGCAAGCTCTATCAGATTGTAAGTTATATAGCGAGCCTACTATGGCGGAGCGCCTATGAGCGAGCCCAGAATGGCCGAGATACAGAGCCTAGTACGACCGAGTGCCTATGAGCGAGCCTACTACGGCAGAGCAGTTACACATACCAAGCCTTATAAGGCCGGACAACTATTTTACTTACTATATTGAGAGAGTTGAGTCAATATCAATAGGCAAGCATATCTTCAGATTATCTTTGAGTCCCAGTTACTTTCAGTTATTATATTATCAGTTCAGTTTTAGCTTTCAGTTATTCTATTTCCTTACATACTCGGTACATTATTTCGTACTTACGTCCCTTTTGCCGGGGACGCTGCATTTTATGCCTACAGGTCCTGATTGACAGTTGGACAGACCCTCCCAGCAGAAAGAGTCAAACATCAGCTTGGTTGGTAAGCTCCACTTCCTCCGAGTTACCAGGTCTAGACCTTAGAGTCCATTTTACATATACAGGTTTGATGGGTAGGTCTAGGCCCTGTCCCGACCATGGTACAGTTCAGTTACCTCTAGAGGCTTGTAGACGAGTCCTGTATATTTTGTATATCAGTAGATGTTCATGGCGGCTTCGTCGGCCTGCACAGTTATATATATCAACTTTTAGGTATGTTTACCCCACAGAGGAGAGATGCATTATTTTCAAACGATTTAGAATATGGCCTCATTGGCCTAAGTTAAGGTTACCCCTCTAGAGTTCACAGTTACAGAGTGGTACACTCGGGCCGAGTATGGCACCGGGTGCCTGCCACGCCTCTTCAGGTTTGGGGCATGACAAACTTGGTATTAGAGCAGTTCTATCCTAGGGAGTCTACAAGCCATGTCTAGTAGAGCCTTATTTATAGATGTGTTGTGCACCACATTATATAAACAGGAAGCTACAAGACATTTAGGAGTCTATTACCCTTCTTTCAAATCCACATCATGGTATAGAGATGAGTCATAAGAGTTCGAGCTAACACTTATGTTTGCTAATTATAGAGATGCTTGCAATTTGAAAAATTGCAGCTAGCCAGAGGGCTAATACAGCAGCAGGTAAGGGCATTAGTAGAGGGAGAATTCTTGACGATGTGGCCCTGTTTGAGGCTCTTTTAGATCGTGCATACCAGATGGTGCACTCTAGAATAGTACAGTCAGATATGAATACTAGAACGTTCTAAAATATCAGAAGACATGTAGTGGCATCCTAGAATGGGATAAATATTTACTTAGTATGACTCATGCCCCTAGTAAAATAGTAGTCGACCTGAAGAGCCAGTGAGATGAAGCAAGGGGAGATAAAAGTGAAAGAATGTTTTGTGGAAGTGTTTAGAATAAGGTAATAAACAAAGATATTAGCAGGAGAATAAGAAGAGAGTAAATGAAGCATTACGAGTAAGATGTGATAAAAGGGTGGTAACCGTAAATCATAATATGACAGGATGACATAGTCTATAGTCAAGTAAAGGAAAAGACAAGAGGTGACATGCCTTAAGACTATAAAAGAGTATAAGCCATAAAGTCATATACTCATTTCGTGAAAATAAGTCGGAGACTCCAACGTAATTACCAGAAGGATAAGTTAGACCTCCCCGGAGTAATAGAAATCAACATAGGCTAGAAAAAAAATCGAACATGATTTAGGGACCAATGGATTCGATAATAGTCAGCATCGTAAGAATTTCAGAAATCGTGTTCCGAAAATGACAGAATGAACAACGGAAGAATAACCTATAAAGATCATTCAGGAAGAAGCTTCCCTAAAGTAAGCAATGTGAGCAGAGTTATGCTTAAGGGACTAAGTGTGCCAGTTACACTAGGTGTCACCCTCGTGCAGAAGAAATTCAGTTATCCCTAGTATAGAAGGGTTACCGCAAGGTGAGTAAGGGTCAGTGAAGATTTGAAAAGATGCCAAAGATGAAGAGGTAACTATGGACTTTTAAGGAAGAATACGGTAAAAAGGCGAAAGGGGTGAAATTGCATTTATTTAGATCCTACATACTCCCTCTGGTCCACAATAAGTGACCAATTTACTTTTTTATTTTCGTCCAAAATAAGTGTCCATTTATATAATCAAGAAAGAATTCAATTTGTTTTTACGAAATTACCCTTATGTACATATCCCTAAAAGTTTTCTTACTCCTCACATTAAATATTTGATTAACCTTAGTTTAGTCATACTAGGTATTATTGTATAGAATTTAGTATTTTTTTAATGGGTGTGCCAAAAGAAAATTGGTCACTTATTGTGGACCGGAGGGAGTATATGTTATGACTCCAAAACATTATACAAGCAATATGGTAGGGAGATGCAATAAGGGTTCCCTCCCAGGATGTTATTGATAAATAAGTGCGAATGAGCACTTGATACATAAGGAGCCAGTGCGAGAGGTAAGTTAAGACAAAGGAAACAACCCAAGAGGATTACGCGGAATATAGATATGAGAATGGACCAACGAGTAGTTAGTAGTTGATTCAGGAAGATCCTAGTTATGGCTAGACAAGAGGATACAGATAAATCAGCAGATCGTGCAAGATAAACCTAGTGAACCCCAGGATAGGGAATTCAGTCTCGCAGATACGACATCGTAATCCTTGAGAAATATTTAGATAGGAGTTGAGGTAGTTATAGTTGTCGTAAAAGTTTTAAGAAAATAAAAGAGAGTGCCACAGGGGAGACGAAAAAAATTTTGAGTTCATAAGTAACCCTACGAGAAAAAGGGCACGAGGGTATGTAACTAAGGATATACATAGGTGAGTAAGAACATCAAAAATTCTGTCAGGTATATGATGGGATAAGCTCATAGCTTTACAAGAGTCACAGTGTATTCCCTAAATGCTACAATGAACGACTAACTGAAGAAATAAGGAAGAAGGCTTCAAACTAAGCCTAGTGACCTAAATAAATAATGGTCTAGTAACAACAGTCTCACTATAACATCGTATGCACTCTATAAGAAAGTGGTACCTATTGTGACTAAGGAACGGGAAGTAAAATCCAAAGTAATATTCGAGATCATATGAGTTGCACAAAACTCCAATATATGTGGGCACTAAGATAAGCCAAGTATTCATGCAACAAGTGGCAGAACGACCAAGAAAAGTAATTGCTTACTTTTAACGAAAGCTGAGAAGGCACGAAAGGAATTATTTGATCTATGACACAGAGTTAGTTACGTTAGGAACACACTTAAGATTTTAGAGTGTTATCCATGCAGCATATATATTGATAATGATACAGCTATAGGGGACTTCAGTATAAGTTAAAAGAAAGAATTGAGTCCACGTCACACACAAGAGCTTCAATTGCTAGAAGGTTATATCATGGATGTTCCAAAGAGTCCATGAGTGGCTAAAGTAATAACTAATACCCTAAGCCGCATATCAGAAGATAAAGTAAACCTACTTAAAGGCAGAGATAGGAGAGGAAACTAAAGAGTTACATCAGCTGTGAATTAGGAGTCTGATTATTAGACCACGATGTGTATAGAAATCGTGATTCAGAACATTGTAGAATCACTCTAAATATCAGAGGTACAAAAGAGATAGTACAACGGCCATATTCTATAATAGCTTTACGATAAATCTAGTTACAACAGTACCAACCTCATAAAGAGTCAGTATGAAGCCTTCACCGGATTGTGTACGCACATGATTTGCAAGTATTATAGTAGAGCTTTAAGGTGTGGATGTGATTTCCACCTATGTGGAAGGGAGGTTATGAAAGAGATAGAAGATACGATGCAAGATTTAAAGGTAAGTAAGGTATAGGTGAAGAAGGTACGAGATGCCCATGTACGGAAGGTTACGAATAATCCAGATATCAGATAGAGGGCTGGAAGCGTCGTAATTTTGCATCAAGAAATTATAGTGTAGTCGTCAGTGGCATATCTTCCAGCCTATGGTTTCCAGGTACATAGAGGTCTAGTTAAGAGAGTAAAGAAGGGTTAGAGATGATATGATGTCTCGCTTGAGGTTCTAGAATAACATAAGGAAATCTATGGCGCTAGCAAGTTAAAGGAAGGTTGCGAGTAGTATAAATAGATATATGTAGGTCGCAAGCTAAAGTATGGTAGAGCGACAAGGTTTTAGGTAGACATGAGTAAGGATAAGAAAATGTGAGTTAGAAGGTGACGAGAATAGGTAAGTCCTCGGGATTAAACCCATCACAAGAGAGCTGATGGTTTCCATAAGTTATAGAAAGCTCAGTATAGCCTGAATGAACATCGAGGAGCTTAGGACTAAGAGCATTTAGAAAAAATGGAATGCTGCCCTAGTGGTAGAATAAGGGTGTAATTGCGATAGATAAGAGGTTGACGTTGAGGCCTTTGATTAGGTAATGCTTCAAAGAAAAGGGATTTCACAAATTCTATAGGATTAAAATACCTCCATAAGGTGAATCACATTGAGATTTAAGTATAGTATTGTCCCTAAGTGGATCAGGCAAATAACTCCAGATGTTCCCCGATGAGACGTGAGCCCTAGTGACAATATATTACATAAGAGGTTTCAAGTGATTAGTGGTATATTATAGATCAACATTAAGGTAAATCAACAATAGATGGATGAATGTTCCAAAGTGTGAGATGGAATTAGGCTGTCATTCTTAAGATGAATAGTAATGAGGAAGCATTAATGGACTTAAATTTATACATATAGGATAAGCAGCAAAAGAGTAACCTAGAGTTAGGTAGCAGACCTTGGCCATAATAAATCAAAGTAAGTGGTATGGTATAGTATAAGCTACCTAGATATAGTAAAGCCATAAGCATAGTTAACCGAGACTATGAAACAAGATATAGCAGTAGTCGTAAGTTCGACGAAGTACCGAGCGAAAAACTTCAGTACACCTATAGATTCCCAGAGGGACAACTTGTCATAGTTTTGTATATGTTCACACAGTGAGGCCTTGAGATTGGCTAAAATCTGAAGGAAAATGGAGAGAGAAGTCACATAGGCGCACATATAAGGATAGAGTCATACATGCTGCATGACATAAGATAGCACCAGTTACGAGATTGGAAGAATTCCGACCATCGTGATGTGAGCAAGAGGCCTAAAGGAGGAATGCCCTGGCCTTTGGATTTATTCACAGAACAATTGCCTAGATGGAAAGGGAAGCAGTAAAGTATTTGTTAGAGCTGTAGGTTTTGAGACTGATAAGTGCATCAGTCAACATTTGAGGATGAATGTTCCAAAGGGGGGAATAATTACACCCCATATGTTCGTATGAAAGAGTATTCGTAAGTCAATTGATGTAAGCTCAGAAACGAGATCATCTTTCAGAGTACATAAGTAAGTTAATCATGTTACCTTGGAGATTACAAATCTATAAGATCAAGGATAACAAGTACCAAGAGGGTTGAAAGGCAAAGAAACTAAACAAATTGAAGAAACTAAGTTTCGTCGAATGTCGACAAGTTGGGAATGTTATAACGTGTACTTTTGTAATGAGACTAGGGTGCTTAATAAGATAAGGAGGTTATGTTATGAGTTATTTTAGTCATATAATAGACGTGTGTTATGTTTTTGTAACAACCCGGCTGTTTGTTTTGAGATTTAGAGCCCCGATCCCCTATTAACAGCTTCCCCTGTATCTATTTCTGCTATTGTGACTTGCCGGGAGGTTTCATTTAGGTTTATGAATTATTTTGGGACACTTAGTCCCTAAATAGGAGCTTAAGTCTTAAAATTTGGATCATAGTCAGAATAGTGTGAAGACGGCTCCGGAAAGGAATTACTTCAATTCCGTTAGCTCCATTGGGTGATTTTGGTCTTAGGGGCATGTCCGGATTATGTTTTGGAGGTCCGTAGCTCATTTAGGCTTGAAATGGCGAAAGTCGAATTTTTGGCCTGCTAGTGGAATTTTTTATATCAGGGTCGGATTCCGAATCTGGAAAATGGAATATGTCCATAGTGTTGAATATGACTTGTGTGTAAAATTTGGGGTCATTCGGATGTGGTTCGGTTGGTTTCGCCATCGATTGTCGAATTTGGAAGTTTCAAGTTCTTTAAGTTCGAATCGGAGGATGATTTATGTTTTTAGCGTTGTTTGATGTGGTTTGAGGGCTCAACTAAGTATGTATGGTGTTCTAGGATTGGTTGGTATGTTTGGTTGAGGTTCCGGGGGCCTCGGGTTGATTTAGGGTGATTGACGAAACAAGTTCTGAAGTTTGAAGGCTTGCTGAAGTTGGACTCAGCTGGTGTAACCGCACTTGCAGAGTGGGAACCGTAGGTGCGGTTCTGCAGATGCGGCCATGAAGGAGTTGGGCAGAATCCGCAGGTGCGATGGTTTTCCCCACCTGCGTTAGTCGCAGATGCGATTTGTTGGCCGCAGGTGCGTGTGCTGGGTTTTAAAGTGAAAACCACAGGTGCGGTATTTTTCTTGCAAAAGCAAGACCGCAAAAGCGGAAATATGACCTGTAACAACCCGGCCGGTCGTTTTTGGAATTTACGCCCCGATTCCCCATTTACTGCTTCCCCTAAGTTCATTTCTGCTATTTTGGTATGCCGGGACGTTCGGTGTTAAGTTTTGGAGAGTTTTGGGATACTTAGTCCCTAAATGAGAGCTTAAGTGTTGAAAAATGGTCCGCAATCAGAACAGTGTGAGGACGACCTCAGAATGGGAATTTGATGGTTCCGTTAGCTCCGTTAGGTGATTTCGGGGTTGGGAGCGTGTTCGGAATGTATTTTGGAGGCTCGTAGCTCAGTTAGGCTTGAATGCCGAAGTTTGAATTTTTGAAGTTCCGGTCCGATAGTGAGTTTTTGATTCGAGGGTCGAATTTGAATTCCGGAAGTAGCAGTAGCTCCGTCATGTCATTTGGGATGTGTGTACAAAATTTCAGGTCATTCGGACGGGTTTTTGTTAGGTTCTTGATTGAAAGCGTATTTGGAGGAAACTTGTAGTTCTTAGGCTTGAATCTTTGATTTAATCGGGTTTCTGGTGTTGTTTTAGGTGTTTTAAGGATTGGTGCAAGTTTGAATAAGGTATTAGGTGGTATTGGTGCTTTTGGTTGAGGTCCCGAGGGCCTCGGGATGATTTCGGGTGGTTAACGGAAGAATTTTTGAAGTGTTGTAGCAGCTGGTTTTTTTCTCTCTTCTGGTATTTTCGCTTCTGCGGCTTGGGAACCGCAGAAGCGGAGCCGCATAAGCGGCCATCCCATCGCAGGAGCGGAATTTGGCCTCCCTTCAGTTTCCGCAGGTGCGGAAGTTTGACCGCAGAAGCGGTTACACACCTGCGAGGTATAAGTCGCAGATGCGGCCCTGGGTCATTGGTGAGAAACCGCAGAAGCGGTAAGTATTTCGCAGAAGCGGCTACCGCAGGTGCGGTTTAAGACCGCAGAAGCGGAACCCCTGGATTTTAGTTAATAGCCGCAGAAGCGGTATTTGTTCCGCATAAGCGGGACCGCAGATGCGGTCCCTTGTCCGCAGAAGCGGAAATCCTTGGGCAGAAATAGAAATTTTGAGGGTTTGAGTTCATAAGTTACAAAAATCAATTGAGAACTCGGGTAAGGGCGATTTTGAGTGGGTTTTGAAGAGAAGACTATTGGGTAACGTTTCCTTAATCCCTTCTAGTTATATTCATCATTGTATAGTTAAATGTATAATTGGAATTCGAATTTAGGATCAAAATTGGATAATTTGGGGAAAAACTTCATTGGCTAAATTATGGATTTTTGAGTGAGCATTTCACCTCCGATTTGGGAGATTTTTATATGGTTAGACTCGTGAGAGTACGAGGGTTCTGAAAATGTGAAAATTATTCGATTCCGGGGCGTTGGCCTGGAGGGAATTTTGGTCATTTCACCTAATTTTACGCCGTAGCTTTGAATTTATTAGGAAAACCAGGTGTTTGGGATGTTATTTACAATGTGTAATTGAATTGAATAGATTTGAGCCATTTGGAGTCGGATACTCGTGGCAAGAGCGTGATTTCTAGTTGATATTGAGCCGGTTCGAGGTAAGTGGCTTGTCTAACTTTGTGTGGGGGACCTTTTTCCCTTAGGATATGATCTTGAATATTTGAATGCCCCGTACGTGAGGTGACGAGCGCGTACTTGAGCTAATTGTTGTAAATCCGTTTCTTCTTGAAGTATTTAAATTGAGCTTTCTTGTTTACTTGTTCATTTTAACTGTAAGTTTGTACCTGTGCTAGCTTAGAGACTCATGTTTAGCTGGCTTACCTGCTTATTTGCTTTAACTGTGCTATTTGTACTCTGTGAAGCATGTTAGGCTATAATTTACTACTTCGTGTCCTGATTTTTAGCATTGTTCCGAGATTTAGGAATCGTTGTTGTTGTGTGTTTAATTTGGGACTACGGTGCGGGATACCAAGAGATCTCCGGCACATGTGTTTCTATATATATATTGGGATACCAATAGATCCCCGGTTTACTTATTGAGGATACCAACAGATCCTCGGGATACTAAGAGATCCCCGGTTTACTTATTGAGGATACCAAGAGATCCTCGGGATACTAAGAGATCCCCGACTTACTTATTGAGGATACTAAGAGATCCTCGGGATACCGAGAGATCCCCAGTGTTGATGATGAGGATACCAAGAGATCCTCGGGATACCAAGAGATCCCCCGGCTACTATTCCTTGTGAGGGCAGTTTTCCGTGTATTGTTACCTTTGCTTTCTATTATTGTTCTTCCTTATTTACCTGGTTTAGATTCTCGCTGTAGACTTTATTTAAACTATTTCTGTTATCTCATTATTTATTATGTTACCTCAGTAGGACCCTGACCTTCCTCGTCACTACCCAACCGAGGTTAGGCTTGGCACTTACTGAGTACCGCTGTGGTGTACTCCTGCCCTTCCTGCGCATGTTTTTCATGTGCAGATCCAGGTACTTCCTCCCAGACGTATCATCCTCGTGGTGGAGAGTCCTAGCTGAGACTTGAGGTATATCTGCTACGTTCGTAGACCAGGAGTCTCTACTCTATTCCGGCTTTAGCAGATAGTTCCTTTTCTTTCCTTTCATGTTGTTTAGACATTCTGGTGTAGAGCAGTTTACTACATTCTATTAGCCCATGTTTCCCGTGAGTTTCCGGGTTTTGGGATTTAGTTGTAGACTTCCGCATATTTTGAGTTGTATAGGCTGAGTGACCTTATATACAGTTGTTATTTCCGTATGTTCAGTTTTAATTTATTATTCCGCAAATGTTAATTTGTTTTTACGCACTGTTAGGCTTACCTAGTTGTAGGAACTAGGTGCCATCACGACATGTTCATGGAGGGTGAACTGGGGCCGTGACAAGTTAGTATCAGAGCCCTAGGTTCATAGGAGTCACGGAACACAGGCCGGTTTATTAGAGTCTCGCTGATCGGTACGGAGACGTCTGCACTTATCTACGAGGGGCTATGTAACTGTTTAGGAAAAAAAAAACCTTCATTTCACTTGAATTCCTCGTCGTGCAATATTTTTGGACATCAATTCTAAACTTCTGACTTCTATTCTCTCACAGATGGTGAGGACACGTGCTACTCGAGATGATCAGGCACCCGCGCCCCCTACTGCAGCCGTCAGAGGCCGGGGCCGGGGGAGAGGTCGAGGACGCGCACGTGGTGCAGCCAGAGCACCTGCCCGAGCTGCCACCGAGGTACCACCAGCAGATCCAGCCGGAGCCCAGGCACCTGGCACACCTACTACTGCCACTACTACTCTAACGCTCCAGGAGACTTTGGCTCAGTTCATGAGCATGTACACCACCTTGGCTCAGGCGGGGTTGCTTCCCCTTGCTGCAGCCACATCCCAGGCCGGGGGAGGAGCACAGACTCCTGTCGTCCGCACTCCTGAGCAGCGAGTGCAGGTTGAGCAGGTTCCCGAGATTATTCCGGCACCGCCTGCAGCACCAGTTCAGCCCGAGGATGGGTCAGCTGCTTCAGAGGACGAGCAGCGCAGGCTTGAGAGGTTCAAGAAGTATGATCCCCCAGTGTTCAGTGGATTAGTATCAGACGATGCCTTGGGATTTCTAGAGGAGTGTCATCGTATTCTCCGCACTATGGGCATCGTGGAGTCCAGCGGGGTTTCTTTCACTGCTTTTCAGCTACGGGGAGCCGCCTATGATTGGTGGCGGACTTATGAGATAGACAGTCCAGTCGAGGCTGCTACACTGACTTGGACCCAGTTCTCAGATATGTTCATGAGAGAGTTTGTTATGCAGAGTCTCAGGGATGCATGGCGCGCAGATTTTGAGCATTTGCGTCAGGGTGCTATGACCGTTTCAGAGTATGCTATCCATTATACCAGGTTGGCCAGGCATGCACCGGCTTTGGTTGCTACAGTTCGGGAGAGAGTTCGCAGGTTCATTGAGGGTCTTATTCCACCCATCAGATCTAGCATGGCTCGAGAGTTGGAGATGGACATTCCTTATCAGTAGGTAGTGAGCATTGCTAGGAGGATTGAGGGTATTGTTACACCCCGTGTTTTCGTATGGAAGAATACATCATAAGTCAATTAATGTGAGCTCAGAAAGGGAATCATCTTTTAAAAGTTTACAAAGTTAGTTCATCATGTTAATGTAGAGGTTATAAATATTTAAGATCATTAGTACCAAGTAGCAAGAGGGTTTGAAGGCTTAGAAGCTAAACGAATTGAAGAAAATAGGTTTCGTCGAAAATCGACAAGTTTGGAATGTAATAACATATTCTTTTTGGGAGAGACTAGGGTGATTAACATGATGAGGAGGTTAAGTTATGATTTATTGTAGTCGTATGATAGTCGTGTGTTATGTTTTGAAGTCAAGCGAGTTGTGGAACAAAAGTTGGAAAAAGGTCATCACAAGTTCCATTCATAAATGTGCTGAAAATTAGGTCAAATGTAACTGAGCTTTTCTCCCAATATACTTGGAATTAGGGGATGATCTACATATCAAATTGAAGATCTACGAGTCTAGTTTCCAACGCATTAAACCGTTCGTCGATACGATATTGGAGTAGAGAGATATTTGCATTTTCGCGAGACAGCGCAGACTGGTAGGTGACAAGTAGGTGCATCACCTACTTGCCAAAATGAGAGGACTTAATTAAAAGCGCCAAAGTCGGCCAAGAGGGGTCTTTTAAGGGAATAAAAACTGAGTTATTTAACCTGTATTTCAGACCAAGAAAACCTAATTGAACCCCTGCAACTCCTCCCCCAAAATCCCACACAAACCCTAGGGTATTCCGGGTGTTACGACGCGATTCTAGTGCTGAAAAGTCCGGACAGCATGCTAGTTTCTCTTTCTCCTTCTTGTATCCGTGTTGAGGAACTTATTTTTGATGAAAAAGGACCAGGTTTCATGGGTGATACTCAGTACAAGGTAAGTTTATGCTTCTCCTTCCATTATCTATGCGTTTGCGAGTTGTAACTCGATCGTAAAGAATAGACCTAGCTAGTTTCGGAAGAATGGTATGTTGTTTGATCTTGTGCAATGGTTGGCTGGTTGTGAACTTATTTTTAAGTTAAATTCATGGCTGGTTTATTGTATAAGAGGTGTAATGATGTACTTTTGGTTGTATTTCTCAATTTGAAAGAAAAGACAAGTCGAAACGTGTTTAAGTAAACCGAAAAATTATGTTTGAGTTGATGAACTTGTGGGACTGTTTTTGGGCTGTTTCGTGTTGGTATTGGGTTGTCTCTTTTACTACTATTTTTATTGAGTTGAGAGGAGGAAGGTTGTGGAGAAACACCACATAATGGCAAGGTTGTTTGTTGGTCGTTCATCGTAACATTTCGGATTGTTTGACACTATGATGGTTGTCGTGTTGTGTATGAAGTGATAGGGGTATGTTGGGCTGTGTGTGATTGTTTTGACTAGTGTGAAGTCATATATATAGGGGAGGTGCTGTCCATTTCATTGTAAAATAGATTGTGGTTGATACATAATAGTTACGACGCTTAAACGATAACGAGAGTGTCATTTCTCTTATTGTAGACTAAGGAGCCGTGAAATTGCATAGCTTGAGGTTGGGAAGAATATACAAGGTATGTTAAGGCTCTTCCTTCATTCTTTTGGCATGATCTA
>NW_017673675.1:84583-103360 GCF_001879085.1 Nicotiana attenuata
CAGATTCTTGAGGATATGCTCCGTGCATGTGTGATTGAGTTCGGAGGATCTTGGGATCATTTCTTGCCACTGGCGGAGTTTGCTTATAATAACAGCTATCAGTCCAGCATTCAGATGGCGCCGTATGAGGCTTTATATGGTAGGAGGTGCAGATCTCCGGTGGGTTGGTTTGAGCCGGGCGAGGCCAGGCTATTGGGCACAGAGATGGTTTAGGATGCATTGGAGAAGGTTAAGGTGATTCAGGATAGACTCCGTTCAGCCCAGTCCAGGCAGAAGAGTTACGCGGACAGGAAGGTCCGTGATGTTTCATATATGGTTGGTGAGCGGGTTCTGCTTCGGGTCTCGCTTATGAAGGGTGTCATGCGGTTTGGGAAGAAAGGAAAATTGAGTCCGAGGTTTATTAGCCCTTTTGAGATCTTGAGGCGAGTTGGGGAGGTTGCCTATGAGCTTGCCTTACCTCCCAGTTTGGCCGGAGTTCATCCGGTATTTCATGTTTCGATGCTCCGGAGATATCACGGGGATCCGTCGCATGTGTTGGATTTTAGTTCAGTCCAGCTGGACAAGGATCTATCCTATGTTGAGGAGCCAGTGGCTATTTTGGAGAGTCAGATCAGGAAGTTGAGGTCAAAGAACATCGCTTCAGTGAAGGTTCAGTGGCGGGGTCAGCCGGCCGAGGAGGCGAATTGGGAGATCGAGCAGGATATGCGCAGCCAGTACCCCCATCTTTTCTCTACCTCAGGTATGTTCTCTATGCTCGTTCGAGGACGAACGAATGTTTAAGTGTAGGAGGATGTAATGACCCGGCCGGTTGTTTTTGGAATTTACGCCCCGATTCCCCCTTTACTTCTTCCCCTAAGTTCATTTCTGCTATTTTGGTATGCCGGGACGTTCGGTGTTAAGTTTTGGAGAGTTTTGGGACACTTAGTCCCTAAATGAGAGCTTAAGTGTTGAAAAATGGTCTGTAATCAGAACAGTGTGAGGACAACCTCGGAATGGGAATCCGATGGTTCCGTTAGCTTCGTTAGGTGATTTCGGGGTTGGGAGCATGTTCGGAATGTATTTTGGAGGCTCGTAGCTCATTTAGGCTTGAAATGCCGAAGTTTGAATTTTTGAAGTTCCGGTCCGATAGTGAGTTTTTGATCCGAGGGTCGGATTGGAATTCCGGAAGTTGCATTAGCTCCGTCATATCATTTGGGATGTGTGTGCAAAATTTCAGGTCATTCGGACGTGTTTTTGTTAGGTTCTTGATCGAAAGCGTATTTGGAGGAAACTTGTAGTTCTTAGGCTTGAATCTTTGATTTAATCGGGTTTCCGGTGTTGTTTTAGGTGTTTTAAGGATTGGTGCAAGTGTGAATAAGGTATTAGGTGGTATTGTTGCTTTCGGTTGAGGTCCCGGGGGCCTCGGGATGATTTCGGGTGGTTAACGGAAGAATTTTTGAAGTGTTGCAGTAGCTGGTTTTTTTCTCTCTTCTGGTATTTTTGCTTCTGCGGCTTGGGAACCGCAGAAGCGGAGCTGCATAAGCGGCCATTCCATCGCAGGAGCGGAATTTGGGCTCCCTTCAGTTTCCGCAGGTGCGGAAGTTTGACCGCAGAAGCGGTTACGCGCCTGCGAGGTATAAGTCGCAGATGCGGCCCTGGGTCATTGGTGAGAAACCGCAGAAGCGGTAAGTATTTCGCAGAAGCGGCTACCGCAGGTGCGGTTTAAGACCGCAGAAGCGGAACCCCTGGATATTAGTTAATAGCCGCAGAAGCGGCATTTGTTCTGCATAAGCGGGACCGCAGATGCGGTCCCTTGTCCGCAGAAGCGGAAATCCCTGAGCAGAAATAGAAATTTCGAGCGTTTGAGTTCATAAGTTACAAAAATCAATTGAGAACTCGGGTAAGGGCGATTTTGAGTGGGTTTTGAAGAGAAGACTATTGGGTAACGTTTCCTTAATCCCCTCTAGTTATATTTCATCATTACATAGTTAAATGTATAATTGGAATTCGAATTTAGGATCAAAATTGGATAATTTGGGGTAAAACTTCATTGGCTAAATTATGGAGTTTTGAGTGAGCATTTGACCTCCGATTTGGGAGATTTTTATATGGTTAGACTCGTGAGAGTACGAAGGTTATGAAAATGTTAAAATTATTCGATTCCGGGGCGTTGGCCTGGAGGGCATTGTGGTCATTTCACCTAATTTTATGCCGTAGCTTTGAATTTATTAGCAAAACCAGGTGTTTGCGATGTTATTTACAATGTGTAATTGAATTCAATAGATTTGAGCCATTTGGAGTCGGATACTCGTGGCAAGAGCGTGATTTCTAGTTGATATTGAGCTGATTCGAGGTAAGTGGCTTGTCTAACTTTGTGTGGGGGACCTTTTTCCCTTAGGATATGATCTTGAATATTTGAATGCCCCGTACGTGAGGTGACGAGCGCGTACTTGAGCTAATTGTTCTAAATCCGTTTCTACTTGAAGTATTTAAATTGAGCTTTCTTGTTTACTTGTTCATTTTAACTGTAAGTTTGTACCTGTGCTAGCTTAGAGACTCATGTTTAGCTGGCTTACCTGCTTATTTGCTTAACTGTGCTATTTGTACTCTGTGAAGCATGATAGGCTATAATTTACTACTTTGTGTCCAGATTTTTAGCATTGTTCCGAGATTTAGGAATCGTTGTTGTTGTGTGTTTAATTTGGGACTACGGGACGGCTTCCCTGGAGATCCCTCTGTACTTGAGATATTCTGGACTGAGGGTGCGGGATACCAAGAGATCCCTGGCACATGTATTTCTATATATATATTGGGATACCAAGAGATCCCCGGTTTACTTATTGAGGATACCAAGAGATCCTCGGGATACTAAGAGATCCCCGGTTTACTTATTGAAGATACCAAGAGATCCTCGAGATACTAAGAGATCCCCGACATACTTATTGAGGATACTAAGAGATCCTCGGGATATCGAGAGATCCCCAGTGTTGATGATGAGTATACCAAGAGATCCTCGGAATACCAAGAGATCCCCCGGCTATTATTCCTTGTGAGGGCAGTTTTCCGTGTATTGTTACCTTTGCTTTCTATTACTGTTCTTCCTTATTTACATGGTTTAGATTCTCACTTAAACTACTTCTGTTATCTCATTATTTATTATGTTACCTCAGTAGGGCCCTGACCTTCCTCGTCACTACCCAACCGAGGTTAGGCTTGGCACTTACTGAGTACCGCTGTGGTGTACTCATGCCCTTCCTGCGCATGTTTTTCATGGGCAAATCCACGTACTTCCTCCCAGACGTATCATCCTCGTGGTGGAGAGTCCTAGGTGAGACTTGAGGTATATCTGCTACGTTCGCAGACCAGGAGTCTCTACTCTATTCCGGCTTAAGCAGATAGTTCCTTTTCTTTCCTTTCGTGTTGTTTAGACATTCTGGTGTAGAGTAGTTTACTACATTTTATTAGCCTGTGTTTTCCCGTGAGTTTCCGGGTTTTGGGATTTAGTTGTAGACTTCCGCATATTTTGAGTTGTATAGGCTGAGTGGCCTTATATACAGTTGTTATTTCCGTATGTTCAGTTTTTATTTATTGTTTCGCAAATGTTAATTTGTTATTCCGCATTGTTAGGCTTACCTATTTGTAGGAACTAGGTGCCATCACGACATGTTCATGGAGGGTGAACTGGGGTCGTGACATGACCGCAGGAGCGGTTTGACTGGAAGGAAAAGACCTAAGTGCGAGGGTTTGAACTCATTCTTCATTTTTGGACTTGGGATCTCGGAAATTGGCGATTCGTTGAGGGATTTTCAGAGGGAGCTTTGGGTTAACGATTCCTTATTTGATTTTGATTATATTCCATTAATCTATTGTTGTTTTCTTCATTTAATTAAGGATTTTTAGTGAGAAAGCTGGGAAAATGGGGGAAAAGTTCCCCAATCGAATTTCTGAGTTTTGAGTGGGATTTATACATCGGATTTGGATAATTTTTGTATGAGTGAACTCGTGAGTGAATGGGTGTTCATATTTGGTAACTTTTACCCGATTCCAAGACGTGGGCCCGGGGAGGCTTTTTGAGCATTTTTCTATTTTCTTGCCTTAGCTTTGATTACATTAGCTAGATTAGTTGCTTATAGCCATATTTACGTTATGTAAATGATTTGTATAGATTTGGGCCATCCGGAGCCGGATATTCATGGAAAGAGCATTATTACGGATTGATTTGAGCTTGGTTCGAGGTAAGTGGCTTGCCTAACCTTGTGTAGTGAATTCCCCTTAGGATTTGATACTGTTTGATATGAATGCGCCGTGTACGTGAGGTGACGAGTATGTACACGGGCTATTTGTTGTGAAACTCCATCTTTTCACCAAGTCATAACCTGTTTCTCCTTGTTTGAACTACACTAGCATATGTAGCTATCCTGTTTAGATTAGACAAGCATGCTTATGTGTTTTAACTGCCTATTTAAACTCTGTGCACATGTTTAGTGAAATAACCTGTTTTCTTTGATTTGAACTTAGTCTAAACAATAGGTTTCCTTACTCTAACTGTTGTTTATATTGGTGGAGCTGCATCGTTACTTTGGGACTACGGAACGATATTCCGGGAGATCCCCCTGTACTGCATATTTACTTTGGGACTACGAAATGGTATTCGGAGAGACCCCCCGGTACTGCATATTCACTTTAGGACTACGGAACGGTATTCCGGGAGATCCCCCAGCAGTACATCTTTACTTTAGGACTACAGAACGCTATTATGCGAGATCCCTCTGCACATTTACGTTTGGGATTACAGGACGGTATCCCGGGAGATCCCCTGTTACTATTACTGTGTTCTGAGCTGTTGGCTCTCATTGAATTCTATTCCTGTTAGATTACTGTAATATTTCATTCTGACTTTTTTCATTATATTTATACCAGTAGGGCCAAGACCTGATCTCATCACTACTCGACTAAGGTTAGGCTTGGCACTTACTAGGTACCGTAGTGGTGTACCCATGCCCTTTCCTGCACATATTTTTAGTGTGCAGATCCAGGTTCATCTTACCAGCCTCATCACTAGTTGCAGTCACTGCTACTTATTAGAGACTTCAAGGTACATTTGCCCACGCCCACAGATCCTCGGAGTCCCCCTCTATCTCCCCCCCCCCCCCCCCCATGTTCATTTGTCCTTCCTTCTGTAGAACTGATGTATAGAACAGTTAAGACTTCTTAGTAGCTTGTGACTTGTGGGTTTTTAGATTTTGGGTATTGTTTTTCATACTTTACAGAAGTGATAATTGTATATGCCGAGTGGCATTCAATTTCTTATTAGATATTGTTAGTGTTAGTAGTTAATGTTCATGCTTTTGTTTCATTTCTGCAAAGTGTTAGGCTTACCTCGTCGTAGAGACTAGGTGCCGTCACGACAGTTCATGGAGGAATAAATTGAGTCGTGACAAGTTGGTATCGGAGCTCTAGGTTCATACGAGCCGTGAGTCACAAGCCGGTTTATTAGAGTCTCGCGGATCGGTACGGAGACATCTGTACTTATCTTCGAGAGGCTATGGAACTGTTAGGAAAATGCCACTTCATTTGATTCCTTGTCGTGAGAGATTAATGACTTTGAAATTCTAAACCTATGTCTTCTATTCTTTCACAGATGGTAAGGACACGTGCTACCGGAGATGACCAGGCACCCGTGCCCCCTGCTAGAGCCGCCAGAGACCGGGGTCGGGGTAGAGGCCGAGGACGTACATGTGGTGCAGCCAGAGCACCCGAGCGAGCTGCTATAGAGGAGCCACCAGCAGCTCCAGTCAGAGCACGTGCACAAGATACGCCTACTACTGCTGCTGCTCCAGCTCTTCAGGAGACCCTTGCACAGTTCATGAGCATGTACAACATTCTAGCTCAGGCAAGGTTGATTCCCCTTACTGCAGCCACATCTCATGCCAGGGGAGGATCACAGACTCCCGCTGCCCGCACCCCAGAGCAGCGGGTTCAGGTTGATCAGATTTTAGAGGTTATACCGGTACCACCTGTAGCCCCAGTTCAGCCCGAGGGTAGGGCAGCAGCTTCAGAGGATGAGCAGTGTAGGCTCGAGAGGTATAAGAATACGATCCTCCTACATTCACTGGTCTAGCGTCAGAGGATGCTCAGGGATTTCTGGAGGAGTGCCACCGTATCCTCCGCACTATGGGCATAGCAGAGTCGAGTGGAGTTTCTTTCACCGCCTCTCAACTTCGAGGAGTAGCCTATCAGTGGTGGCGTGCTTATGAGTTGGATAGTCCGGCTGAGGCAGCTTCCCTTACATCGACCCAGTTCTTGGACATGTTTTTGAGAGAGTATGTCCCTCAGAGCCTCAGGGACGCATCGCGCGCGGAGTTTGAGTAGTTGCACCAGGGTCCTATGATTGTTTCAGAGTCTCGAGAGTCTGGCCATTATTCTAATGCCCGTGCCCTAGTTGCAGTTCGTCATGGTAGGGCTATATGAGTCGCTCTCCGTTCATTCAGCTCTTCCAGCCGCTAGTAGTATTCCAGCTCCTCCTTGACCTCAGGAGCCTTATTATGCACCTCTAGTATCTAGTGTGCCCCCTGCACGGGGTGCTATCAGTGGTCAGTCCAGCAGACCTGGCCCGAGCCAGCCACAGCCGCCACACCCTCCCAGAGCTTGTTTTAAGTGTGGCGACACTCGTCATATGGTGAGGGATTGCCCCAGACTTATGAGGGGTGCACCTCTACAGACTTCTCAGCCACAGCATGCTCCACAGGGTTCTCAGGCTATGATTACAGCAATAGCTGCCACTCCACCTGCTCAGCCAGCTCGGGGTGGAGGCCGGGGAGGTAGAGGTCTCCTTAGAGGGGGAGGCCAGGCCAGATACTATGGTCTTCTCGCTCGTACAGAGGCTGTTGCTTCGGATACTATCATTACAGGTATTGTTCCTGTCTGTCATAGAGATGCATCGGTTCTATTCGATCCAAGATGCACTTATTCCTAAGTGTCCTCTTATTTTTCCCCGCATTTGGCCGTATCTCGGGATTCATTGAGTTCCCCTGTTTATGTGTCTACTCATGTGAGAGATTCTCTTGTTCTGGACCGTGTTTATCGGTCATTTTTTATTACACTTAGTGGTTTTGAGACCAGAGCCGATTTATTGCTCAGCATGGTAGATTTTGATATTATCTTGGGCATGGACTGGTACTCGCCCCATTATGCTATTCTTGATTGTCACGCCCACACCGTGACGCTAGCTATGCCAGGTTTACTACGATTAGAGCGGAGGGGTACCTTAGATTACACTCCCAGCGGAGTTGTTTCATTTCTTAAAGCTCAACGAATGGTTGATAAGGGTTTTGACGCGTATTTAGCCTATGTGAGAGATGTAAGTATTGATACCCCTACAGTTGAGTCGGTCCCAGTAGTGAGGGATTTCCCTGGAGTGTTTCCAGCTGGTTTTCCAAGCATGCTGCCTGACAGAGATATTGATTTTGGCATTGATTTATTGTCGGGCACTCAGCCCATCTCTATTCCTCCTTACCGTATGGCCCCTCCTGAGTTGAAGGAGTTGAAGGAACAATTACAGGAATTTCTTGATAAGGAGTTCATTCGGCCTAGTGTTTCACCTCGGGGTGCTCCTGTCTTCTTTGTGAAGAAAAAGGATGGTTCTATGCATATGTGCATCGATTATCGCCAGTTGAACAAAATTACAGTGAAGAACCGGTATCCTTTGCCCTGTATTGATGACCTATTTGATCAGTTGCAGGGTGCTCGAGTGTTTTCCAAGATTGATTTGCATTCAGGTTATCATCAGTTGAAGATTCGGGAGCCAGATATCCGGAAGACTACTTTCAGGACTCGTTACGGTCATTACGAGTTCCTTGTTATGTCATTTAGGCTGACCAATGCCCCAGCAGCATTTATGCATCTGATGCATAGTGTATTTCGGCCTTATCTTGACTCGTTCGTCATTATCTTTATTGTTGACATTCTGGTGTACTCACGGAGTCGGGAAGATCATGAGCAGCACCTAAGGACTGTGCTTGAGACCTTGAGAGAGAAGAAATTATATGCAAAGTTCTCAAAATGTGAGTTTTGGTTGGATTCAGTCACATTTTCGGGACACGTAGTATCGAGTGAAGGGATCAAGGTGGATCCGAAGAAGGTGGAGGTAGTGCAGAGTTGGCTCAGACCGTCCTCAGCCACAGAGATCTCGAGTTTCCTTTGTTTGGCGGGGTATTACCGTCGATTTGTTGAGGGATTTTCATATATTCCCAGCACCAATGACCAGATTGATCCAGAAGGGTGCTTTGTTAAGGTGGACGGAAGAGTGTGAGGAGAGCTTTCAGAAGCTCAAGACAGCTTTGACTACAACCCCAGTATCGGTATTGCCTTTAGGTTTGGGGTCTTATACAGTTTATTATGATGTGTCACGAGTTTGCCTCGGCGCGGTGTTCATGAAGGACCGTAGGGTGATTGCCTACGCATCCAGACAACTGAAGGTGCATAAAAAACTATCTTGTCCACGACCTTGAGTTAGCTGCTATTGTTCATGCCTTGAAGATTTGGAGGCACTATTTGTATGGTGTCCTTGGTGAGATCTACACTGATCACCGGAGTTTGCAGCATCTGTTCAAGCAGAAGGATCTTAATGTTCGTCAAAGGAGGTGGTTAGAGCTTCTTAAGGATTATGATATCACCATTTTGTACCACCCGACGAAGGCCGGTGTGGTGGCAGATGCTTTGAGTCGCCGGCAGAGAGTTTGGGGAGTTTGGCTTATCTACCAGCAGCAGAGAGGCCCATGGCGTTGGATGTTCAGGCCTTAGCCAGCCAATTTGTGAGATTGGATATTTCTGATCCTAGTCGAGTATTGGCTTGTGTGGTCTCTCGGTCTTCTCATTATGATTGTATCAAGGAGCGTCAGTATGATGATCCCCATCTACTTGTCCTTAGGGACACGGTCCAGTACGGTGATGCTAATGAGGTCACTATTGGGGATGATGGTGCATAGAGGATGTAGGGCAGGCTATGTGTGCCCAATGTAGATGGATTGCGTGAGTTGATTCTTTAGGAGGCTCACAGCACGCGGCACTCCATTAATTCGGGTGCCGCGAAGATGTATCAGAACTTGAGGCAGCATTACTGGTGGAGGAGGATGAAGAAGGACATAGTGGAGTATGTTGCTCGGTGTCTAAATTCCTAGCAGCTGATGTATGTGCATCAGCAGCCGGGTGGATTGCTTCAAAAGTTAGAGATTCCGGAGTGGAAATGGGAGCAGATCACTATGGATTTTGTTGTTGGACTTCCACAGACTCAGCGGAAGTTTGATCCAGTTTGGGTGATTGTGGATAGACTGACCAAGTCAACTCACTTCCTTCTTGTGATGACTACGTATTCT
This sequence comes from Nicotiana attenuata, assembly GCF_001879085.1. Classification (NCBI taxonomy): domain Eukaryota; kingdom Viridiplantae; phylum Streptophyta; class Magnoliopsida; order Solanales; family Solanaceae; genus Nicotiana; species Nicotiana attenuata. The sequence continues at coordinate 93,937 of NW_017673675.1, forward strand.
TCCGAGCAGCTGGCTCGAGTTTATATCGGTGAGATTGTCAGGCTTCATGGCGTGCCGGTATCCATCATCTCTGACCGGGATACGTAGTATACGTCATGATTCTGGAGAGACGTACAACAGGAGTTGGGCACTTGGATGGAGTTGAACACAACATTTCACCCTATAATGGACGGGCAGTCCGAGTGCACGATTCAGATTCTTGAGGATATGCTCCGTGCGTGTGTGATGGAGATTGGAGGTTCTTGGGATCAGTTCTTACCACTAGCGGAGTTTTCCTACAACAACAGTTATCGGTCCAGCATTCAGATGGCACCGTATGAGGGTCTGTATGGCAGGCGGTGTCGGTCCCTAGTGGGTTGCTTCGAGCCGGGCGAGGCTAGATTATTGGGTACGGACTTAGTTCAGGATGCCTTGGAGAAGGTTAAGGTGATTCAGGATAGACTTCGCACAGCACAGTCCAGACAGAAGAGTTATGCAGATCGGAAGGTTTGTGATGTGGCATTCATGGTCGGAGAGCGGGCCTTGCTCCGAGTTTTGCCTATGAAAGGCGTTATCAGGTTCGGGAAGAAGGGCAAGCTGAGCCCAAGGTTCATTGGTCCATTTGAGGTGCTGCGGCGAGTTGGGGAGGTTGCTTATGAGCTTGCCTTACCTCCTACCCTAGCAGGAGTTCCGGTATTTCATGTTTCGATACTACGGAGGTATCACGGCGATCCGTTTCACGTGTTGGATTTCAGCTCAGTCTGGTTAGACAAGGATTTATCTTATGTTGAGGAGCCAGTGGCTATTTTGGACAGGCAGGTTCGAAAGCTGAGGTCAAAGAACATTGCATCAGTAAAGGTTCAGTGGCGAGGTCAGTCGGTCGAGAGGCAACTTGGGAGACCGAGCAGGATACGAGCAGCCGTTATCCTCATCTTTTCACCACTTCATGTATGTCTCTATGCTCGTTTGAGGATGAATGATTGTTTTAAGAGGGGGAGGATGTAATGTCTCGGTCGGTCGTTTTGAGAGTTAGAGCCCTGATCCCTTATTAACTGCTTTCCCCGTATCTATTTCTGCCATTGTGACTTGCCGGAAGGTTTCGTTTTGGTTTTGAAATGTTTTGGGACACTTAGTCCCTAAATGGGAGCTTAAGTCTTAAAATTTGGACCGTAGTTGGAATAGTGTGAAGACGGCTCCGGAATGGAATTCCGTCGATTCCGTTAGCTCCGTTGGGAGATTTTGGGCTTAGGGGCATATCCGTATTTTATTTTGGAGGTCCGTAGCTCATTTAGGCTTGAAATGGCGAAAGTCGAATTTTTTGTGTTTTTGGGCTGGTAGTGGAATTTTTGATATCGGGGTCGGATTCCGATTACGGAAGTTGGAATAGGTCCGTAGCGTTGAATATGACCTGTGTGCGATGGTTTTCCGCACCTGCGTTAGACGCAGATGCGATTTGTTGGCCGCAGGTGCGTGTGCTGGGTTTTAAGTGAAAACCGCAGGTGTGGTATTTTTCTCGCAAAAGCGAGACTGCAGAAGTAAAAATATGACCGCAGGTATGGTTTGACCGGCAGAAAAATACCTAAGTGCGAGGGTTTGAACTCATTCTTCATTTTTGGACTTAGGAGCTCGAAAATTAGCGATTCATTGAGGGATTTTCAGAGGGAGCTTTGGGGTAACGATTCCTTACTCGATTTTGGTTATATTCCATTAATCTATTGTTTTTTTCTTCATTTAATTAAGGATTTTTAGTGAGAAAGTTGGGAAAATGGGGAAAATGTTCCCCAATTGAATTTCTGAGTTTTGAGTGGGATTTAGACCTCGGATGGATAGTTTTGGTACGAGTGAACTCGTGAGTGAAGGGTGTTCATATATGGTAACTTTTACCCGATTTCGAGGCGTGGGCCCGGGGAGTCTTTTTGGGCTTTTTCTATTATCTTGCCTTAACTTTGTTTTTATTAGCTAGATTAGTTGCTTGTAGGTATATATACATTATGTAATTGATATGGTTAGATTTGGGCAATCCGAAGCTACATTTTCGTGGAAAAAGCATTGTTACAGATTGATTTGAGCTTGATTCGAGGTAAGTGGCTTGCCTAACCTTCTGTGGGGGAATTCCCCTTAGGATTTGATACTGTTTGATATGTGTGCGCCATGTACGTGAGGTGACGAGTACGTACATGGGCTATTTGTTGTAAAACACTATTTTTTTCACTAAGTCATAACATGTTTCTCCTTGTTTGAACTACTCTAGCATATGTACCTATCATGTTCAGATTAGATAAGCATGCCTATGTGTTTTAATTGCCTATTTAAACTCTGTGCAGCATGTTTAGTGAAATTACCTGTTTTCTTTTACTTGAACATAGTATAAACTGTAGGTTTCCTTCCTGTAGCTGTTGTTTATATTGGTGGAACTGCATATTTACTTTGGGACTAGGGAATGGTATTCCGGGGATCTCCCTGTACTTCATATTTACTTTGGGACTACGAAACGGTATTCCGGGAGATCCCCCGGTACTTCACATTTACTTTGGGACTACAGAACAGTATTTCGAGAGATCCCCCAACACTGCATATTTACTTTGAAACTACAAAATGGTATTCCGGGAGATCCCCCTGCACATTTACATTTGGGACTACGGGACGGTATCCCAGGAGATCCCTTGTTACTATTACTGTGTTCTGAGCTATTGGCTTTCATTGAATTCTATTCCTGTTAGATTTCAATATTTATTTTACTGTAATATTCCATTCTGTCTTATTTCATTATATTTATACCAGTAGGGCCCAGACCTAATCTCGTCACTACTCGACCGAGGTTAGGCTTGGCACTTACTAGGTATCGTTGTGGTGTACTTATGCCCTTTCCTACACATGTTTTTCGTGTGCAGATTCAAGTTCATCTTACCAGCCTCATCACTAATTACAGTCGTTGCTTCTTATTGGAGAAATCAAGGTACATCTGCCCATGCTCGCAGATCCTCGGAGTCCTCCTCTATCCCCCTCCCCTATGTTTATTTTTCCTTCCTTCTGTAAAACTGATCTATAGAACAATTATGACTTCTTAGTAGCTTGTGATTTGTGGGTTTCCGAATTTATGGAATTGTCTTTCGTACTTTACAGAAGTGATAATTGTATATGCCGAGTGGCATTCAGTTGCTTATTAGATATTGTTACTTTTAGTAGTTAATGTTCATGCTTTTGTTTCATTTCCGCAAAGTGTTAGGCTTACCTAGTCGTAGAGACTAGGTGCCGTCACGACGGTTCACAGAGGAAGAAATTATGTTATGATAAGTTGGTATCAGAGCTCTAGGTTCATAGGAGTCGTGAGTCACAAGCCAGTTTATTAGAGTCTCGCGGATCGGTACAGAGACGTCTGTACTTATCTTCGGGAGGCTATGGAACTGTTAGGAAAATGCCACTTCATTTGATTTCTTATCGTGTGAGATTATTGACTTCAAAATTCTAAACCTCTGTCTTCTATTCTCACAGATGGTGAGGACACGTGCTACCGGAGATGACCAAGCACCCGCGCACCCTGCTAGAGACGCCAGAGGCCAGTGCCGGGGTAGAGGCCGAGGACGTACACGTGGTGCAACCAGAGCACCCGAGTGAGCTACTACAGAGGAGCTACCAGTAGCTCCAGTCAGAGCACATGCCCTTGATATGCCTACTACTACTACTTTAGTTCTTCAGGAGACCCTTGCACAGATAATGAGCATGTACAGCACTCTAGCTCAGGCAGGGTTGATTCCCCTTGTTGCAGTGACATCTCATGCCGGGGGAGGAGCACAAACTCCCGCCTCCTGCACCCCACAGCAGCGGGTTCAGGTTAATCAAATTCTAGAGGTTATACCAGTACCGCCTGTAGCCCTAGTTCAGCCCGAGGGTAGGGCAATAGCTTCTGAGGAGGAGCAGCGTAGGCTCGAGAGGTATAATAAGTACGATACTCCTACATTCAATGTTCTAGCATCGGAGGATGCTCATGTTTTTCTGGAGGAGTGCCACCGTATCCTCCGCACTATAGGCATAGCAGAGTCGAGTGGAGTTTCTTTCACTGCCTATCAGCTTCGAGGAGTATGTCCCTCAGAGCCTCAGGGACACATGGCTCATGGAGTTTGAGCATTTGCGCCAGGGTGCTATAACTGTTTCAAAGTATGCAGTCCGTTTCAGTCTTGTATAGACATGCACCGGCCTTGGTTTCTATAGTTCGAGAGAGGGTCCGCCGGTTTATTGAGGGACTCTTTCCCAGCATCAGGACTAGCATGGCCCGGGAGTTAGAGATGGCTATCTCGTATCAGCATGTGGTGAGTATTGCTAGGAGAGTGGAGGGCATGCTTGCTCAGTATACGGAGGAGAGAGAGGCAAAGAGGTCTCGAGAGTCTGGCCATTATTCTAGTGCCCGTGCCCCAGCTACAGTTCATCATGGTAGGGGCTTTGTGAGTCACCCCATTCATTCAGCTCTTCTAGTCGCCAGTAGTATTCCAACTCCTCCTAGACCTTAGGAGCTTTATTATGCACCTCCCGTATCTAGTGTGCGTCCTCCACGGGGTGTTATCGACGGTCAGTTGAGCAGACTTGGCTCGAGCCAGCCACAACCGCCACGCCCTGCTAGAGCTTGTTTTGAGTGTGGCAACACTTGTCATATGGTGAGGGATTGCCCTAGACTTAGGAGGGATGCACATCCACAGACTTCTCAGCCACAGCGTGCTCTACAGGGTTCTCAGGCTATGATTATAGCACCAGCTGCCACTCAACCTGCTCAGCCAGCTCGAGGTGGATGCCGGGGAGGTAGGGGTCGCCCTAGAGGGGGAGGCAAGGATACTATTCTCTTCCCGCTCGTACAGAGGTTGTTGCTTCCGATTCTATCATTACAGGCATTGTTCCGGTATGTCATAGAGATGCATCGATTCTATTCGATCCAGGCTCCACTTATTCCTATATGTTCTTTTATGTTGCCCCGCATTTGGGCGTATCTCGGGATTCTTTGAGTTCCCCTATTTATGTGTCTACTCTTGTGGGAGATTCTCTAGTTGTGGACTATGTTTATCGATCGTGTTTGATTACTCTTACTGGTTTTGAGACCAGAGTCAATTTATTATTGCTCAGCATGGTAGATTTTGATGTTATCTTGGGCATGGACTGGATCTCGCCCCATTATGCTATTCTTGATTGTCACGCTAAGACCGCGACACTGGCTATGCCAAGTTTACTGTGATTAGAGTTGAGGGGTGCCTAAGATTACACTCCCAGTAGATTTATTTCATTTCTTAAAGCTTAACGAATGGTTGAGAAGGGGTGTGACGCGTATCTAGCCTATGTGAGAGATTTCAGTATTGATACCCCTACAGTTGAGTCGGTCCCAGTAGTGAGGGATTTCCCTGATGTGTTTCCAACTGATCTTCCGGGCATATCGCCCGATAGAGATATTGATTTTGGCATTGATTTGTTGTCGGGTACTTAGCCCATCTCTATTCCTCCTTACCGTATGGCCCCTCCTGAGTTGAAAGAACAGTTACAAGAATTTCTTGATAAGGGCTTCATTCGGCCCACTATGTCACCTTGGGGTGCTCCTGTCTTTTTTGTGAAGAAAAAGAATGGTTCTATGCATATGTGCATCGATTATCACCAATTGAACAAAGTTACAGTGAAGAACCTGTATCTTTTGCCCCGTATTGATGACCTATTTGATCAGTTGCACGGTGCTCGAGTGTTTTCCAAGATTGATCTGCATTCAGGTTATTATCAGTTGAAGATTCGGGAGCCAGATATCCCGTAATTGCTTTCAGGACTCTGTACGGTCATTACGAGTTCCTTGTTCTGTCATTTGGGCAGACCAACGCCCTACAACATTTATGCATCTAATGCACAGTGTATTTCGGCCTTATCTTGACTCGTTCTTCATTATCTTTATTGATGACATTCTGGTGTACTCCCGGAGTCGAGAAGAACATGAGCAGCACCTGAGGACTGTGAGTTTTGGTTGGATTCAGTTGCATTTTTGGGTCACGTAGTATCAAGTGAAGGGATCAAGTTGGATCCGAAGAAGGTGGAGGCAGTGTAGAGTTGGCCTAGACCGTCCTCAGCCACAGAGATCTGGAGTTTCCTTGGTTTGGCGGGGTATTGCCGTCGACTTGTTAAGGGATTTTCATCTATTGCAGCACCTATGACCTGGCTGATCCACAAGGGCGCTCCGTTCAGGTGGACGGAAGAGTGTGAGGAGAGCTTTCAGAAGCTTAAGACAGCTTTGACTACAGCCCCAGTATTGGTATTGCCTTCAGGTTCGGGGTCTTATACAGTTAATTGTTATGCGTCGCGAGTTGGACTCGGCGCGGTGTTGATGCAGGACCGTAGGGTGATTGCCTACGCGCCCAGATAGCTGAAGGTAAATGAAAAGAACTATCTTGTCCACGACCTTGAGTTAGCTGCTATTTTTCAAGCCTTGAAGATTTGGAGGCACTATTTGTATGGTGTGCCTCTCGAGATCTACACTGCTCACCGAAGTTTGCAGTATCTGTTCAAGCATAAGGATCTTAATTTGCGTCAAAGGAGGTGGTTAGAGCTGCTTAAGGATTATTATATCACCATTTTGTACCTCCCGGGGAAGGCCAATGTGGTGGCCGATGCTTTGAGTCGCGGCGCAAAGAGTTTGGGGAGTTTGGCTTATCAACCAGTAGCAGAGAGGCCCATGGTGTTGGATGTTCAGGCCTTAGCCAGCTAGTTTGTGAGATTGGATATTTTTGAGCCTAGTCGAGTATTGGCTTGTGTGGTGTCTCGGTCTTCTCTTTATGATCGTATCAGGGAGCATTAGTATGATGATCCCCATCTTCTTGTCCTTAGGGACACGGTCCAGCACGGTGATGCTAAGGAGGTCACTATTGGGGATGATGGTGCATTGAGGATGCAGGATAGGCTATGTGTGCCCAATGTAGATGGATTGCGTGAGTTGATTCTTCGAGGGCGTCACAACTCGCGGTACTCCATTAATCCGGGTGCTGCGAAGATGTATCAGGACTTGAGGGAGCATTACTGGTGGAGGAGGATGAAGAAGGACATAGTGGAGTATGCCAGCAGGTGAAGTATAAGCATGAGCGACCGGGTGGATTGCTTCAGAAGTTAGAGATTCAGGAGTGGAAATGGGTTACTAGGGATTTTGTTGTTGGACTCCCACGGACTCAGCGGAAGTTTGTTACAGTTTGGGTGATTGTGGATAGACTGACCAAGTCAGCTCATTTCCTTCGTGTGATGACTACCTATTCCTCCGAGCAGCTGGCTCGAGTTTATATCCGTGAGATTTACAGTTTTCATGGCGTTCCAGAATCTATCATCTCTGACCGGGGTACGTAGATTGCATTACAGTTCTAGAGAGTAGTACAGCAGGAGTTGGGCACTCGGGTGGAGTTAAGAATAACATTTACCCGTACATGGACGGGCAGTCCGAGCGTACTATTTAGATTCTTAAGGATATGCTTCGTGCGTGTGTGATAGAGTTTGGAGGTTCTTGGGATCAGTTCTTGCCACTTACGGAGTTTGCCTACAACAACAGTTAACAGTCTAGCATTTAGATGGCAACGTATGAGGCTCTTTATGGTAGGCGTTGTCTGTCCTTACAGAGTTGGTTCGAGCCAGGCGAGGCCACATTATAAGGTACGGACTTAGTTCAGGACGCCTCGGAGAAGGTTAAGGTGATTCAGGATAGACTTTACACAGCCCAGTCCAGACAGAAGAGTTATGCAGATCGGAAGGTTTGCGATGTGGCATTCATGGTCGAAGAGCGGGTCTTGCTCCGGGTTTTGCCTATGAAAGGCGTTATGAGACTCGAGAAGAAGGGCAAGTTAAACCCAAGGTTCATTGGTCCATTTGAGGTGTTGTGGCGAGTTGGCGGTGTCGCTTATGAGTTTGCCTTACCTCCCAGTCTAGCAGGAGTTCATCTGGTATTTCATGTTTCGATGCTTTGGAGGTATCACGGCGATCCGTCTCACGTGTTGGATTTAAGCTCAGTCTAGTTGGACAAGGATCTATCTTATGTTAAGGAGCCAGTGGCTATTTTGGACAGGTAGGTTCGAAAGCTGAGGTCAAAGAACATTGCATCAGTAAAGGCTCAGTGGCGAGGTCAGCCGGTCGAGGAGGCGACTTGGGAGACTGAGCAGGATATGCGCAGCTGTTATCCTAATCTTTTCACCACTTCAGGTATGTCTCTATGCTCATTCGAGGACAAACCATTGTTTTAAGAGGGGGAGGATGTAACGTCCCGACGGATCATTTCGAGAGTTAGAGCCTTGATCCCCAATTAACTACTTCCCCCGTATCTATTCTACTATTATGACTTGCCGGGAGGTTTCGTTTTGGTTTTTGAAGTGTTTTGGGACACTTTGTCCCTAAATGGGAGCTTAAGTCTTAAAATATGGACCGTAGTCGGAATAGTGTGAAGACGGCTCCGGAATGGAATTTCGTCCATTCGGTTAGCTCCGTTGGGTGATTTTGGGCTTAGGGGTGTATCCAGATTGTGTTTTGGAGGTCCGTAGCTCATTTAGGCTTGAAATGGCGAAAGATGAATTTTTGAAGTTTTTCGGCCGGTAGTGGAATTTTTGATATCGGGGTCGGATTCCGATTCCGGATGTTGGAATAAGTCCGTAGTGTTGAATATGACTTGTGTGCAAAATTTGGGGTTATTCAGACGTGGTTTGGTTGGTTTCGGAATCGGTTATCGAATTTGGAAGTTTCAAGTTCTTTAAGTTCGAATCGGAAGATGATTTGTGTTTTTAGCATTGTTTGATGTGGTTTGAGGGCTCGACTTAGTTTTTATGGTGTTTTAGGCTTGATTGGTATGTTTGGTTAAGCTTACGGGGGCCTCGAGTTGATTTCGGGTGATAGACGGAAAAAGTTGTGAAGTTTTAAGGGTTGCTTAAGTTGGACTCAGATGGTGTAATCGCAACTGCGGAGTGGGAACCGCAGGTGCGTGTCCGCAGAAGCCAAGAAGGAGCCGCAGATGCGGCCATGAAGGAGTTGGGCAGAATCCGCAGGTGCGATAGTTTTCCGCACCTGTGTTAGTCGCATATGTGATTTGTTGGCCATAGGTGCGTGTGCTGGGTTTCAAGTGAAAACCGCATGTGCCATATTTTTCTCGCAAAAGCGAGACCACAGAAGCGGAAATATGACCGCAGGTGCGGTTTGACTGGCAGAAAAAGACCTAAGTGCGAGGGTTTGAACTCATTCTTCGTTTTGGGACTTGGGAGCCCGGAATTGGCGATTCTTTGAGGGATTTTCAGAGGGAGCTTTGGGGTAACTATTCCTTAATCGATTTTGGTTATATTCCATTAATCTATTGTTGATTTCTTCATTCAATTAAGGATATATATATATATATATATATATATATATATATATATATATATATATATATATATATATATATATATATATATATATATATATATATATATAT
>NW_017673675.1:103380-124596 GCF_001879085.1 Nicotiana attenuata
TATATATATATATATATAGTTGGAAAAATGGGGGAAAAGTTCCCAAATCGAATTTCTGAGTTTTGAGAGGGATTTAGTGTCACGCCCCAAATTCGAGGGACATGACCGGCGCCCGACCGGGTAGCCCCAGCCAAGCGAACCTGGATGCCTTTCCTAACCCACATGTCACCCCATGTATTCCTTACTCAATATTCCAAGAATTAGCCGTATAGTTAAGTTAGAACATCCTTTTTCAAACATACATGCGTACTTAATAGTTTATGAAATTACAAGTTCTTTGCCCAACATATGAACATAGCCTTACACAAGCTCTAAACCCACATCTACTGTCTACGGAGCCTCTAATAGTACAACAGGATAATATTGTATTTTGCAGGTAACAAGGCCCCGGCTATACCTTACACAAAATAAAAATAAGACTCCGAAAACAAGTGACCTGAACCACGCAGGGCCCCGAGGAAAAAGGGGCTCACCAAGAAGCTGATGGAGGACGAAAGGGAGCTACGATCGGTGGACTGGAGTACCTGCTACGGATCCACCTACAATCATAACACGAATGTAGCGTCCCCGGCAAAAAGGGGCGTCAGTACATTTGAATTGTACTGGTATGTATAACAAACTTTACCCAGAGTAACCTCAAACCATACACGAATAACAACAATAGAGGGAAACAACAATTGAATACACACAAGGAAAAACAATCAAGGCAAACAAGTTGACAATCTCTCCTTTTCCCAATCATCATTTCCACATTCTCAATTTCACAATGTTCTCATGTTTCATTTCCATAATGATATCAATCAATTTCCATCCTTATTACCTCGGCCACCCTTATCACCACAACCCACACCTTATTACTTCGTGTTGCGGCGCGCAACCCGATCCCCACCGAACAATCACAATTCATAAACAATAGCACAATAACAACAACAACAAGAACAGCAACAAGTTTCAGGAGATACAACAACAAATCCCAATAACAACAGCCACACATCCCAAAGAACAACAACACAACTCACACAGAGTTTATATGACTATCAATGCCATTTCCATCTTTTTCGACAGCCCGTTGTACCATTTAAATCACAGCAATAATTTTCCACAGCTAGCCACAAAGGGTGTTACCACAGTTATTTCAATATCACCAATTTTTCGATTCCTTTCCATCATTTATTCCACGGTTCTTACCACATAACACGTTCGCAATTACAACTTGGTTTATTGCCATTTACTTACACAACCATATCGGACGTCTTAACCAACAACGTTTAAGGCACAACATTGATATGAATTCACAAATGGTTTGCACAAGAAAACACATACTACTCACAAGAGTTCAACTTCACAACTAATCCATGAAGATATCACATACCAAGTATTTGGACACCAAGCATGGAGATTTTACAAAGGTTAAAGTTAGCCATACATACCTGGAGTTGAATGCCTTTTTAATTTCTACTTCCAATTCACCGAAAATCTAGCAACGGCAATATAGTGCACAAATTAATACTCGTAACTTAGAATTCAAGGTTCAAAACCACTACCCGAACATACTTAGGTTATCAATCCCTTCTTTGCATAAGTCTTTGCTCCCACCCAATTACCCCCCCTAGGTTTTATGTTTTAATAAACACGCATGCACAATTTTTGCCATTATTTCCAAGAACCAATGCATGAGACTTTCCCCCCCCCCCCTTAATTTAAACCTGAAATTCAATGAAAAGGGTTAGGGATTTTACCTGCAAGAGAAAGGGGATGAAGATAAGTTTGAGATTTCCCGGCCCGGATAGCTTTGAAGAATCAAACTTTGGAGGAGATGACTTTCTCTCTCAAGACCCTCTCTTCCTCTCTCTTATTTTGTGTAGAAGATCGTTAAAGAATGAGGGTTTGGGTGTTTTATTACAAAAGGGGTCGGGTTTTAAAATTTAGAAAAATAGAAACCGAGCAAGATCTGCGGTCGCATTCTGCGATCGCAGAGTTGTAATGCGGTTCGCAGATTGGACCGCAGAATTTCCCCCAAAACTTTGAGGATTCTATTTGGGTCTGCGACAGGAATGCGGTCCGCATTCATGTTCTGCGGTCGCATAGTGCACCGCAGAACTGACATTCACAAAATTCAAAGGAGAGTATGCGACGACTATGCGGTCCGCATATTTGTTATGCGATCGCATAATAGACCGCATTTTCAACATTAATTTTGACAACTCTACTGTTCCACTCTGCGGTAGAAATGCGGTCCGCATATCAATTATGCGGTCGCATTTTGGACCGCATCTTGACCTCAAGTTTTAACCAAACCACTACTTCACTGTGCGGTAGGAATGCGGTCCGCATACCGGATCTGCGACCGCATTCTTGACCGTATAGTAGCATTTTCTGGAAAAATTGATTTCTTTTGATTTTTACAAGCTTAGATCAATACCAAGGCTCCGAACCGCGGCGAGCAAAGCTCGCTGCGAAGAATTCTACACATTCCTAACACGTGTTCGGAGCCGACACCACAAGATTCTGGTTTATGAGACAAAAATTTTACGGGGCCTCACATTTAGACATTGGATTTGTATAATTTTGGTACGAGTGAACTCGTGAGTGAATGGGTATTCATATTTGGTAACTTTTACCCGATTTTGAGACGTGGGCCCGGGGAGGCTTTTTGGGCATTTTTCTATTTTCTTGCCTTAGCTATGATTCGTTAGCAAGATTTGTTGCTTGTAGCTATATTTACGTTATGTAATTGATTTGGCCAGATTTGGGCCATCCGAAGCCGGATATTTGTGGAAAGAGCATTTTTACGGATTGATTTGAGCTTCGTTAGAGGTAAGTCGCTTGCCGAACCTTGTATGGAGGAATTCTCCTTATTTGATATTGTTTGATATGTGTGCGCCGTGTACGTGAGGTGTCGAGTACGTACACGGGCTATTTGTTGTAAAATTCTATTTTTTCACTAAGTCATAACTTGTTTCTCCGTGTTTGAACTACACTAGCATATATAGCTATCCTATTTAGATTAGACAAGCATGCCTATGTGTTTTAACTGCCTATTTGAACTCTGTGCAACATGTTTAGTGAAATTACCTATTTTCTTTGATTTGAACAAAGCCTAAACTGTAGGTTTCCTTTCTGTAACTGTTGTTTATATTGGTGGAGCTCCATATTTACTTTGGGACTACGGAACGGTATTCCAGGAGATCCCTCAGTACAACATAATTTCTTTGCGACTACGGAACGTATTCTGGGAGATCCCCCAGTACTGCATATTTACTTTGGGACTACGGAACGGTATTCCGGGAGATCCCCAGCACTGCATATTTACTTTGGGACTACGGAACGGTATTCCGGGAGATCCCCCTGCACATTTACGTTTGGGACTACGGGATGGTATCCCGGGAGATCCCCTCTTGCTATTACTGTGTTCTGAGCTGTTGGCTTTCATTGAATTCTTTTCCTTTAGATTTCCATATTTATTTTACTGTAATATTTTATTGTCTTATTTCATTATATTTATACTAGTAGGGCCCACACTTGATCTCGACACTGCTCGACCGAGGTTAGGCTTGGCACTTACTAGGTACCGTTATGGTGTACTCATGCCTTTTCCTGCACATGTTTTTCCTGTGCAGATCCAGGTTTATCTTACCAGCTTCATCACTAGTTGCAGTCGCTGCTGCTTATCGGAGACTTCAAGGTACATCTGCCCGCGCGCGCAGATCCTCGGAGTCCCCCTCTACCCCCCCCCCCCTCCCCCTCGTTCATTTTTTCTTCCTTCAATAGAACTGATGTATAGAACAGTTAAGACTTCTTAGTAACTTATGACTTGCAGGTTTTCGGAGTTTGGGAATTGTTTTTCGCACTTTACAGAAGTGATAATTGTATATGCCGAGTGGCATTCAGTTGCTTATTAGATATTATTACTGTTGGTAGTTAATGTTCATGCTTTTGTTTTATTTTTGAAAAGTGTTAGGCTTACCTAGTCGTAGAGACTAGGTTTTGACACGACGGTTCACGGAGGGAGAAATTTTTTCTTGACATTTTTTAAGTCAAGCAAGTTGTGGAACAAAAGTTGGCAAAGGTCACCACAAGTTACATTCATAAATATGCTGAATATTAAGTCAAATGTAGATGCGATTTTCTCCCAATTTACTTCGAATTATGGGGTGATCTACCTACCAAATTGAAGATCTATGAGTCTAGTTCTTAACGCATTAAACTGTTTGTCAATACGATATTGGAGTAGAGCGATATTTGCATTTATGCGATACTGCTCCAAGCAGCTCTCTATGGGACCCACAATGGCGGTTGACATATATTGATATGTATAAGACGCCTCGACCCCATTTTAACTCATTATTTTTCAGTATTTTCAGATCCTAGACACCTAAAAACACTCTCTCAAGGTTCTCTCATGATCCAAGACCCAAACAAAGGGCAAACAACACAAATCAAGTGTCTAGAATCCCGTCGCGCTAGTAAGTTTCTTGTTCTTCTTGTTGTTGCTAATTTTTGGGTGGTTCTAGCTCGTGTGGGAGGTTGTTTTAAGTTGTTTTTGTTCTGTAAAATACTCTCCCAAGGTTTTCATATCAACCCTATGTTATTTCAAGTATTGCAAATAGATTGCACCATATTTACACATAAAAAGTTAGTTCTAGTGAAGAACAACACCTCTTTGAGGTTGTGTTGTCATTGAGGATAGTTGTGGGACGTGTTTGGCTAAAATTTCAAATTGTTGCTACTGGCTACGGTGAGTATAACAAACTACTAATTGTGCTTAAGCTTGCTTGTATGTTGGTTAAGTTGTTAGGATGATAAACTACAAGATAATACTTGGATTAGCTTAAGTCACTTCTATGGTGTTGTATTGCCATTGAGGGCTGTTGTAAGATAAATATATATTGGATTTAGAGTTGAAGCTACTTTAGGAGGTATTTGTATTGTGTTCTTGCATGTGCTTAAGGTTATCTTGATGTTGATTAAGTTAAATGGATGTACTAGACATGAACTAGTGAATAAAGTTGCTAATTGAAGATAGTTGGAGTTGTGGATTGTTTCTTTTGTTATAAATATATGGTATAAGGATGGAATCATTGATGAATTAATTCATTATCATTTTAATGATTCTGTTAAGTTAATGTAAGAAGTCTATTAGGGGTGATAATGGGGTTAAAGGGTGCTGAAGGGATTCAATCCGAGCTTGCCGCTCGTCGTGATATGTTGATGACTCGTTAATGAAATATTTTGTACCCTATTGTTGATGTTTTTCTTATTGTATTGCCCTGGTTTTTGTTTTTGGTATATGGTATTGGAGGAGGCCCTTGTTACAAGGGAGATGCTGCCAAAATTTACATAAAACAAGCCACAAGCTTAAGTTACAGACTTAGCCTTTACTCAGAACTGATTTTGAATCTTCTTATGCTATGGTAGACTGAGTTGAGTTGTTTGAAGAGTTGCTTGGAAGCCATTAAGGACTTAACGAGGTTATGTTATGTTAAGGCTAAACTTTTCCTTTATTTTGGCATGATCCCGTAACTACATGCATTTGATAACGAGGCATAAAGAGAAGTTCTTATTCCTGAATTTATGTACATTATCCTAGTCTCATAAGCTACAGTATTCTCCCTTAACGGGACTTCATATTTAGTTTAGTTTTGTCTTCTTTCAGCCAAGAGAGTAGAGAGTCAATATATATACAGTATTACAGTATTTTCACCACCATCAAGCAATAATCGATGGGCAGGCCCCTATTGGGCAACCTCTGATCAGATGGTAAGTTATATACCGAGCCTACTGTGGTCGAGCGCCTATGAGCGAGCCCAGAATGGCCGAGATACAGAGACTAGTATGGCTGAGTGCTTATGAGAGAGCCTACTACGGTAGAGCAGTTACACATACTGAGCCTTGTAAGGCCGGACAACTATTTTACTTACTATATTGAGAGTTGAGTCAGTATCAGCACGTAAGCATATCTTCAGATTATCTTTGACTCCCAGTTACTTTCAGTTATTATATGATAAGTTCAATTTCAGCTTTCAGTTATTTTGTTGCCTTACATACTCGGTACATTATTTCGTAATGATGTCCCTTTTGCCGGGGATGCTGCATTTCATGCCTGCAGGTCCTGATTGACAGTTAGACAGACCCTCCCAGCAGACAGAGTCAAACATCAGCTTGGTTGGTAAGCTCCACTTCCTCGGAGTTACCAGGTCTAGACCTTGGAGTCCATTTTATATATACAGGTTTGATGGGTAGGTCGAGGCCCTATCCCGAGCATGATACAACTTAGTTATCTCTAGAAGCTTGTAGATGAGTCCTGTATATTTTGTATATCAGTAGATGTTCATGGCGGCTTCATCGGCCTATACAGTTATATATATATATATATATATATATATATATATATATATATATATATATAGAGAGAGAGAGAGAGAGAGAGAGAGAGAGAGTATTAATGGAGGTCAGCTATGGCGGTGAGCAGAAGATGAAATGAGATGAGAGAGCAAAGGAAGTGAAATACAATCTCACTGATTCAATATTGAGCTACAAGACTGAAATGAAAATAAAGTTCCTTATTTATACACAAGGCTAACTAACTAACTAACTGGTTAACTTAATCCTACACTAATGCCAACTCACTAACAATTTGTTTCCAGTTGTGTAACTGCTTCTAACTAACAGCCTCAACACTCCCCCTCAATCTGAGGGATGAAATATGTTCATCATTCCCAGCTTGCCTACCAGATGATCATGTTGTGGTCTGCATAAGCCTTTTGTAAGCAAGTCCGCTAACTGGTCCTTGGTTCCAATATGTTGAGTTTGTATTTGCCCCTCTTGAACCTTTTCTCTAACAAAATGACACTCAATGTCAAAGTGTTTTGTCCTCTCATGAAAAATGGGGTGAGCTGCAATTTGAATTGCAGCTTTGCTGTCACAAAACAGTACGGGCAAGTTAACCTTCACTCCAAGCACTTTAAACAGCCCAATTAACCAAGGATCTCAGCTACAGTTGATGCCATGCTCCTGATATATATATATATATATATATATATATATATATATATATATATATATCCACAGAGGAGAGAGGCGTTATTTTCACAAGATTCAGAATATGGCCTCATCGGCCTAAGTTAAAGTTTACCCCTCCAGAGTTCACAGTTACAAAGTGGTACACTCGGGCCGAGTATAGCATCGAGTGCCGGCCACGCCTCTTCAGGTTTGGGGCGTGACAGTTTTTAAAGGGATTAGCTAACCCTAGGACTCGCCCATTTACTTCGAATTAGTTTTGGGAAAGATAATTTGGGGTTGCGAAAGATTAATTAATAAGAATTTGAGGCTTTAACCCTCACTTTATAGATTCTACCTAGTCATAGGATTGAACTACTTGTAGCCATATTCAGGTGTGCTTAATCTCTTAATTGTTTTGGGGATAATTCAATTAGGAAGTCTTGTTAGTCTTCGAAAGAAGCTAATGAAGAATTATTACCCGAGGCTAATTAACTTAAACTCGCTCACATTTGTAAAATCGTGAAATACATTGGATCGTTACTTTAGTGTAATTCCCATTGCATCCATGCTTGTAGCCATTGATCTTTTTACTTGCTTTCTAGGTTAGTTTACATTTTCGCAATTAGTTATAAATATTTTCTCAAAACCATTCTAAGTGTTTGGCATTGCATAACAAGTGATAATTCTCTTACACTCCTAATCACCTATATATTATTTTCTGTGGGATTCGACCCCGACTCATAGTTGGGTAAATTATATTGCATGCGATCGTCTCCATTTACTTTTTAGTAGTGGATTTGGACATCATCAAAATTGGCACCATTGTCGGGGATCAATATGGCTTATTTAGGTTGTTTGAGAAATAAGTGTACGTGCTTTGTTCCAAACTTATGAATATTTGTGTAATTATTTTTTTATTTTTTGTTTATCTTTCTTGTTTGTTTTCTTAGTTTTTGAAAAAAGGCAGCCCATGATGAAAATTGGTCGGATGGTAGTTGTTCATACTTTGATGACCTTTGTCCTTATAGTGGAGGACCACACTCATGAGCAGATTGTGCGTACAATCTCAAAGCCATGAGTGGAGTATTTGTGATAAGTGTAGTAGTCAAAATGGACATTGGCATAATTATGCTTATTTGCCCTTCCCTTCCCCGAAACCCCACTATGATGATTCTACTTTTTGTGATAACAAGTATAGGGATATGGAAGTGGAAGAAATGGAGCATGGTCAAAATGGAGAGTTCAAGCTCATGATAGAATGCCTACTTGAAGGAGGAAACAAAGAGCACAATACCTTGGAGGAGCTTTTGGAAATAGTCTCCAAGATGATTTGGCGCTTAAAAGGTTGAACTCACAAATGGGAGAAATGCTTGAAGCTTTAGGGGTCCAAAAAGCGTCGGAAGTGAATCATAGCCAAGAACCTTCCTTAGAGGTTGAAGCCGAAAATCCTTCTTTGGCACTTGATCAAAAGCAAGAAGAACTCCCAAATGCTCAAAAATGAGAGGATGATGCTCATGTTGGAGGCCATTCTTGAAAATGAGGACAAGCACAACTTGGCACTCGAGGACTTGAAAAGGGTTTTGACTCAAAATGATGAGAATATCCGCACTTTGGAAGATCAAATGAAAATATTGGTTGAGGCTCACTATGCTCACCAACTTGAGAGTGTGGAAAAAGGTCAAGCAGAGTCCAACTTCGAGGAAGAAAGTGAGCTTTATTTTGAGGAATCAAGAATTGAACATCCGCCAACCGACTCCATGCCTATCGATCATGCCAAGGAAAATATGGAATTAGAGTTAACGAAAATTTTCCTTTTAGCATAGCTTAGTATATTATTTTTGACGGATCTGCCAAGTTTCAGATTTTTGGGAGTTGAATGAAGGAGTTTGACGTGTTGAAATGAGCCAAAGCACTAGCTGCCCAATTTTGTCCGCGAGAAACCTGGTGGAACCGCATCTGCAGAAATATCCACGCAGAAGCGTGTTCTGGGCGGTAGATGCGAACAAATCGCAGAAGCGCCATTTTTTGCGCAAAAGTGCTTCCCCAGAAGCGGCTCGTCGGGTGAGTTTTAAAGAGAAAGACCTCTCTTACAGGTAACACTCTAATTTTTTCCCCAAAACTGAAAAATCCCTCTCATCTCTCATGTTATTGCTCTTCACCACTGCTCACACTCAAGTTCTCACACATAAAGCAACACAGGTATCGTCTTCGGTTCCACTTTCTACTTCTCTCTTCTATTTCTATTTTCTTCTTCTTCTTCATCTCTGATTTTTTTTTATGGACGAACACCCACAACCCCGTTTTTCTTTTTTTATTATTATCAATTTTTAGTTTTAGGAGTGAGGGACATTGGTTGAGAGTGTGTTTGTGTGTGCTTTTGATGATGAAAAACAAATTTGGGGAAGCTTGAGTACCAAATTAGATTGAAGAAGCATAACATTCTCTCTGTATATAATGTGTTCGACAAATTGTCCAAAAGAAAATTTATTGCTAAGTACCATAAAATCAGGTTTAATAGAATCATACGTTCATCTAGTGCACTAATTTAGAATGCTTGAGTATAAATTATGTGCCAAAATCATGCTTAGAAGTTAAAAGAGTCAAAAAATTTTGGGCTTTTGAACCCTCTAATAAACATTGCAAATGCGCAAAAATGGCCGCAGATGCGGCATCGCACCTGCGATGTAAATTCCGCAGGTGCGATTTCTTGTCAGCTGGGCAAGTTCGCAGAAGCTAATGAAATTCCACAGAAGCAAAACCGCACCTGCGTTGATTATTTTGCAGGTGCGGTAACTGGCATATTTGGCAATAAACAGTGCCTCTGCAATTTTGGCTTGCTGGGCCTATTTGGCTTGATTCTTTGGCCAAATTGTATTGTTTTGAATTGCTTAGCATGATTATAATTCCCGACTAGCTTGTTTTTGATTTTTAGTACTTTAAACTTCAAAAATGGACCCGAACTTGAACAAAAATATTGCGTTTAGTCATGAAATTGAGGAAGAAGCTATGGAGGAACAATTTGACAATGAACGCTTCATGTCTGCTGATTGTCATTGCCGGTATTATGAAAACCTTCTCATAAAAAAGATCATGCTTGGAAAAGGTATCTTCGAGGATAAATTGGCAGAGTTACTTCCTGGTTTTTATGGCCTTTTGCAGACCACCGTCTGGTCTTGTTTCATGCCTACTTCGTGTGAGGCCAATGAGGAGCGGGTTCATGAGTTTTACGCAAACCTTAAGCGTACAAACTTCGACGACCCACAACTCACCATAAGAGGCAAAATAGTGAGTTTTGGGACTGAACAGATCAATGACATTCTGGGGCTTCCTGACCATCCACTTGAGCCGATGCGAGAAAAGGATCATTGCTCAAACAGAGATTGGCTAGTTTCTAAACTTTATCCCCCAGGCATGAGAGCAAATTGGGCCAACAAGAGAAAGGGTTTGACGTCTATCGCCTTCACAGCTGAGGCCAAGATGTGTCTTTACATCATCTGCACAGATTATCACCGTGTGGAAATATTTCAGATGTTTCATATGATAGGTCCCTGATGATCGCATGCATACTTGTCGGCATTCATGTGAATGTCGGTCGTTATATCATTTAGGAGCTGAAAGAGTATTTGCTAGACGTCAGTTCAGGCTTGATTTTTCCTTCAATGATTACGGAGTTGTGCCGGCGGGCAGATGTTGAGGTGCATAGCACCGATCATTGGTTACCGTCCGACAAACCCTTTCATCCGTTGAGAGTAACGGGCGAGGGTAGTGCAGTAATGAGTAAAAAGACAAAAGCCACCACTATTGCCAGACCAAAGTAATCCTCACAGGGAGCACTGCCTGAGGGACCATTTGGGATATTGAACTCGCAGCTTGGCGCTATCCGTGACTTAGTGTCACAGCTCCCTAGTGGACCCTCACACCCCGAGCCTAGGCCCGAGTATTTTACCAGGGAAGAAATCAAGACCTACCTAGATTCCCAGAAAAAGCAGGCAGAGTCTCATGAGAAGTTGGCAGCTTCTGTTAGCTGACTCGAGGCAGCCTATGGCAATATGGCCAAGGCACATGCAAATGCGAAAGTGAGAAATAATAAGAAGGGCAAGTTTATGATAAAGATGTGGAGAGGCATCAAGGCCATCTTCAAATGGGGGCAGCCGAACAGGAAGATACCAGTTGAGGACAACGACAATAGCGAAGAGTATTCCTTCATGTCAAATATTGCTGGTGATGATGCTGATGATACCGATGATGATGAGGCCGAGAGTTCTTCACGGTAGTGATTAGCCTTTCTCCCGCAGTCTGCTAGTCTGATGCAGACCTCAGGGACACCCTCAACCTACTCCTATTTTATTTTGATATTGTGCAGTGAGGACACTGCAATATTTTTTGTTGGGGGTGGCTTTAGGGAGTATAGTATGCTTTATTTGTACATTGATGCTTAACTTGTGCCCTTGCAAGGCTTATGCTTTTGTATGGATATTTTAAACTTATTTTACTATTGTTTATCATGTGCATTTGTCGGGCGTAATTTCTGATGGGATATAATTGCGGATTAGTCGCTTGTGTGAGTCTATTTTATTTTTATTCATTTTTTTTTTCTTTCAGTTGTTTTTAGTTTATTTATTGTCTTTAGTAGTTTTAGTTTATTTTATTCTTACTCCTGCAGTGTTTATTTTATTTTCTTTAGTAGTTTTTAGTAATTCTATTTTATTTTTTATTTTTTGTCTATACTAATTTTTAGTTTTTTTTATTTCTTATTTTCTTAGTAGTAATATATTTTTCAATAAATTTTCTTGGGTTTTCTTTAAGCTACGGTTCTTTCCCGAGGAATATTTTTTGTGTCGAACCGGGTGACTTTTTCCTATGATGGATAGCGTAAAAACTTTCTTAAGGGAGCTAGTCTTGTTTTAATGTGTGGAGACTTTTGGATTGTTTGGTACTAATAGAGTTAGTCTCTTGTATGTGAAGCGTGAATTAAGAATACCCCTCCGATTTCTTATGTATTGTCAATTGAAAACGTAAGTTGCATGGGGAAGAATAAGTTTTGTGACAACTTTTTGGCTCATTTTGTGACTCTTTGCCCACTAGTTGGCATGATATTGCTCTAATTGTTCTTATTAAGAAGTGAAATTGAACCTTCTTGATTAGTTCACGTGCCAAGTGTGTTAGTTTTTGTCAAAAATAATTCTTGTGATTACTTCTATCATCTAGAACTTGCCCGGTTGGTCTTTCAATGCTAATGATTAATTATGTTTGGTTGGAGGGATGACCTTAGGCATTCTTTGTGATCTTTGAAAAAAAGAGCCTCTTTAGCCTTTCTAGCCTACCTTTGCTTAAATATTATCACTAGTTAACCCCATTTGAGCCTTTACACTTTTATTTGGCTACTACATTAAAAACTTTTACCCTTTTGTGAAATAATTTCCTCTTTTGATATTTGAACCCATCACTCCTTGAATGTTAAGAATGAGGCTAAAAGCCTAAGTTGGGGGGTGTTGGTATTACTTGGGAAATTGTGAAGATGTACATTGTGTGTAGAAGCATATACCTCAAAGTTGTTTATATGAGTAGTTATTCAAGCTCCAAGAAAAGAAAAAGAAAATATATGTGTATATAAAATATAAAAAAAATGGAGTCTTGAGAATAATAGAGAGGTACCTTACGGTGGTTCTATGTTGGTAACTAGATATCAATAAAGACTAGGTGGTTTAAAAAGAAGCAAAGTGCAAAAAGAAAGACAAATGTGAGTAGTGTTCTAGGAGGGTGTAGTCACTTGTATTCCAAATGCTTATCCTCCCCTTCCCTAAGCGCACATTACAAGCTTAAAAAGTCCTTATGGGATCTCCAAATGAACGTTCTTGAATAGGCGCCGAATTAAAATAAGGGCAAGCTTATGGCATGATATTTGGTAACACTTGAAATTCTTTGTTGAAAGTGAGTGTCTTTGTGCATTTGTCTCTTGTGTTATTATTGTAAATATGATGATTTTGGGACTTTCTTTCTTGTGAGGGCACGTGGATTATGATGTATTGGTGACACTGATATATTTTGAATTGTGTAAATTGAGCATATGTAGTAAACTAGTGCTTTTGAGTCACTTCTTGAGGCTTGGCTGTAGTCACTTGATTATTTTGAAACTCCATTGCATTCTTGAAGTTGTTCTTAAATGAGGGAGTTATTTGGTTGAGAATTCACATGCTTCAGCCTAATTGTTAGTACCAACTAAATCCATAAGTGTTATGCTTAATTGGAGAATATGATTTGGAAATGATAGCGATGCTAATCGTGCTTTAAATGGTATAGCCTCATTGAATTTTTGGTTTTGACTTGCTTGAGGACAAGCAAAAGATTTAAGTTGGGGGTGTTGATGAGTTGTGATTTTACATTTTATTTTAGTCTCTTTTCTTTAGTTTTTGTATCCGTTAATTATGATATGAGGTTGTTTATGGCGTGTATTGCTAGATTTCAAGTAAATGATGACATGAAGAGAGTTGTATTCAATTGAAGTGGAATTGAGAAAAACAAAAAGAGTAAAATAAATGCAAATTCCTTTAGTGATTCCGCATCTGCGGAACACTGTGCGCTTATGCGACCTCGCATCTGCGAGGATAAGGCCGCATCTGCGGAATTAAGCAACCTTCCCTGGGAGCGCATTTGCGATTAAGGAATCTCTTGTGCGGACGCGCTTCTGCGCTTGATGTCCGCATCTGGGGTCGCTCTTCTGCGCGTGAATGTCCGCTTCTGCGGAGTATATATTTTCCACAAATGTCGCTTTTGCAAGAAGATATCCGCGTCTGCGGAACCACATCTGTGAGGATTATTCCGTAGGTGCGATCAACAGTCTTCAGTTCTGGGCGCTTTTGACAATTCACATTATCTCTGTTCCAAACCCACAAATACACGACCTAGCTGATTGGAAACATATCTATGGCTTAATTTTCAGTTTCTTGACTAGAGAAGACAAGTTTTGGAGCTAGGGTTCTTGCACACACACTTGGGTGTTGAAGATTTGAAGCTTTTGGTTGAGATACTCTTACCCATTTATGTTCATTTCTCATTTCCTTGCTTTGTATTATATATCTAAGTGTGTAGTATTTTTTCCAACACTTGAATCTTGTTTACGGAAATATTCATATTTAAAGTGTGGATTAAATATCTTGTTGTGCTTATGTACTGAACGATTTTTATTTATTATGAAGTGAGTTATTTTTTCTTTAATTATTCTTGTTCTATAAGGTTTCCAAAGGGATTAGCTAACCCAAGGACACACCCATTTACTTTGAATTAATTTAGGGAAAGATAATTGGTGTTGGGAAAGATTAAGTAATAAGAACATGAGGCCTTAACCCTCACTTATAGATTCTACCTAGGCATAGGATTGAACTACTTCTAGCCATATTCAGGTGTGCTTAATCTCTTAATAGTTTTTGGGATAATTCAATTAGGAAGTCTTGTTAGTCTTCGGAAGATGCAGGTGCGAGGGTTTTGTCTGCATCTGTAGGATCGCAGATGCGGGAAATGGAGCGCAGGTGCGATTTGGGGGAGTGGCAGCAGTCTCCACAGAAGCGAAGAAGAGGCCGCTGGTGCAACTCTGCGGAAGCGGAGCCTTGTCCACAGAAGCGAAGGAAGGGAGCCTTCATGGGCATCGCAGAAACGGAATTTTTGTCATGCCCGCGGGACCGCAGATGCGGTTAAGTGAACCGTAGGTGCGAAAGCACTGGCAGTGTGTTAAATTCGGAGGGTTCTGAGATTTTCTCATTTTTGGACTTCGCAAGCTCGGTTGGAGGCGATGTTTGAGAGGGGTTTCACTAGATTTCAAGAGGTAAGAAACTTTTGGTCGTTTTAATCTATTAATTTTGAATACCCATTGAATTTTTCCCCTATTTTATGTATTTTTAAGATGGAATTTGGGGAATTTTGGACTAGGGATTAGAGAGAATGATTTGGGGATTTGAGTGGATTTGATGTCGAAATTGGGTAATTTTGGTATGGTTGGACTCGTTATTGAATGGGTGTTCTCATTTTTTAAATTTTGTTGGATTCCGAGAAGTGGGCCCAAGGTTGATGTTCGGATTGACTTTTTTGACTTTTGGTAAAGAACCTAGCTTTATCATATGGAATTAATTCCTATAGCTTGTGTTGATTGTATTAAGTTGTTTGTGGCTAGATTCAAGTCATTCGGAGGTCGATTCGCAAGGCAAGGGCTTGTTGGAGTAGAGATTTGCGCGGGTTGAGATAAATAACACTTCTAAACTTGGTTCTGAGGGTATGAATCCCTGAAATACGTTTTATGTGGTTGGTGTTAAGGTGACGCACATGCTAGGTGACGGGCATATGGGCGTGCACCGTAGTAATTGTGACTCGGTTGATTTCGTAGAACTGTGTAGTCATCCAATATTGTTATTATTAATTTATTCTCCATGTGTTAGAGAAATCGAGTTGTGATTCATATTACAAATCATGTGTAGGCTATATGTTGGTACTAGTGGAACCCATAGAGGTTGTTTTGTTGTTGAATTATTTGCTTAACCTGCAATTATGTATTTAGTCACATCTATCATTTGCATATCATATCTCAGTCTTCATTGCCATTTATTGTTACATCATATTATCATTGTTTGAGCTGATTGTCATGAGATTTGTGAGCCCGAGAGATCGGAGATATTGATTACTGAGTGAGGCCGAGGGCCTGATTGTGAGCGATATTTATGGGATCGAGCTGCATGTTGCAGCAGGCTTTATTGATTCATACCATGATTGGCTTATATTATCACTTAGGCAGGATTCGCCCCTCTGGAGTATGACATGCCATCAGTGAGCGCAGATACATATTGAGTGCGAGTGTTATGTGATTGGGGTTGCTGAGTGACCGAGAGTGCTGAGTGATTGGGAGTACTGAGTGATTGAGTGTGATGTGAGGTTTAATACTCCGGGAGTATGTATATGACTTTATCATTGTGTTGCATTATAGTGATATGCATACATGGACATGTAGATATCGAGATGTGGCATACCTCATATTAGTCATACTTGGCACATTTTATCCGTGTTGAGCTCGAACTGTTAAATACTTGAAAGCATGTCTACATTTCTCAGCTGTCTACAAACTGATTATGAAGCTTGCTCTGAGATATTATTGTCATTCCAGTCATATCTACGTTGTTATTGTCGCGCCCCCTTTTTCTCGCGAAATCGGGTTTTTGACATTTGGTAGGGACAACTCGTTCCTTTTGGGAAAGGGGTTTTGCAATTTTGAAGAGTAGCCGCCTAATGATTAGGGTGCATTAGGACACCAGAAGAGTTCGATTTGAATAACCAGCGATAGGGTAAGGGCTTGAAATTATTCAAAGGGGAAGGTGTTAGGCACCCCTCAGAATCCACTAGTGTGGTTCCCGGCCAGACAATTATTGTGAATTTGGGTACAATCAACATATAAGCAAATAAGGCTCAAATAGGAGGGGATTTCATCACATAAAGGTTTGAATGAATAATTAGAAAAGCTGATTTAAAAATAAAGAGTTAAAATGCTGAAAAGAGAGAAATAAAGAATAAAGGGAGAGGGATCCTAGGTTTATTAATAATATGGATCACCCCACACAATGCCCGATAATCACTCCTCAATGAGGTGCTACACGTGACATTATCGCGTGGTCATCATATCCATATCTACCCTTCCCATCCCGTTAAGGTATTAAAGCGCGGAATGGTCTCGATTACTTATTGCATGCTATCACCCGCCCCAATCCTATAAAGTCCCGGAGGCACTTAGGACTACTAATTCTAAAAGGGGAGGGATATTGGGCTTATTTGAGGTTTCGAAAGGAAAAAAATCTAAGGCGACATACAAAACACATATTGCACATTTTAGGAGGAAAAGCATATAAACAAACAGGGGCTCAATTATACCTCCTTAAACAGAAAAGCACATAATTAGCATGACTTTCACATACTGTTTAGGTTTGATTAAATACTAAATGTGAGAGAGAATTTAAGAGTTTAGGCAGACTAGTTCATTACATAATTCAGATAAGAAGCCCGAATTAGGCCTGCCTACTGGTTGTAATTGTTAAAACAGATTCAGTTATTGTTTTACCATATTGCTTGCCTAAGTGTTAAGACGGGGTCCTATAGACATGATATCTACTGAATTTAGAAGGTAATAAGACATTAAAATTCGAACGAATTGCTTGAAGAACCTATAGGCATGCTTGCTAAACTTGGGTTAAGCGGGGGAATCAAATTATTAAAGAGAGGCTGAATTTAAACGAATTGATTACAAGTTCTGCAACTGACAGTATCCATTATTACTGATTTTATATCTAGCACTGAGTAAGGCGAATCAGATTCATTTAGAAACTCCTATAGGCATATTTTCTACATATTGCTGATTTTAGACACTTATAGACGTGGTTTCTAGATGCAGGACTTGTTTTAAAACTTATAAACATAGTATCTAAATGCAGAAATTGAAGCTTATAGACATGGTATCTAAATGCAGAAGTTGAACCTTATAGACATGGTATCTAAATGCAGAAGTTGAACCTTATAAACAGGGTATCTAAATGCAGTTTGAATGGCGTTGGAACGATCCTATAGGCATGATTTCCAGGCGGAGTTGAATATGCAGAATTGCAACAACCCTATAGGCATGATTTCTATGTGTATTAGAATAGACCTATAGGCATGATTTCTATATGTATTTGAATATGCAGAATTGTAATAGACCTATAGGCATGATTTCTATATGTATTTGAGTATGCAGAATTGTAATAGACCTATAGGCATGATTTTCTATATGTATTTGCATATGCAGAATTGTAATAGACCTATAGGCATGATTTTCTACCCTTCGCATGCATAGTTACCAATCCCTTTTTTTTCACTAGCCAGCCCCAAGCGTTTATTACAACTTATTACAAACCAGAATGAATAAAAATACACCAGAAAAAAAGTAAAAAAAGTACAACCAAAGGAGAGCCTGATTCAGACTTCCTGTCTGAATTATGAGATAGACCAACTCAAAGACCATTGATCCAAAGCCTTTCACCTATTTGAGTGTGTCAGAGTTCCCTAAGACCCTCAATGGGACTCCGGGCACTGCTCACACCCAAATTGCATCACCAGAGTAGGGGACAAGTGCAGTGTGGAAGTGTCAGCCCTCAAGTGTCCAAGTTCAGAGGGAACTCAAAGGGTCCCAAGGCAAGGCTCACAAGAGGGGGGCGGAACTTAAGTCTAAGAGAGAGTGCAAGTGAAGAAAACAGAGTTTTAAAGAACTAAGAAAGTACAGAAGAGGGAGAAGGGGGCTGGGAAACAGTCATAAACAAGTCATACAAAGGGTTCGGGGATAGGGGAAATTGCCAAAGAGCCTGTGTACTTAGGCATTAGCTAATCCTGGTCATACACAGCAATAGAGAGTGTTGCAATACTTACAGAATCAACAAGAATACACAACACATGATGGTGACATAGAGGTTATGATTCCTGGGGAATCAAGTTTGAGCCATAGACAATAATATTTAATATTGTCATGCCTAAAAAAAACCATTAATATCAAACATATTGGGGTATGGGGGTTTGGGATTCATAATAGGAGAAGATTATAGCATGCTAAAGTAAACGCTGAACTGAGCACAAACAATAGGCAGACATGCAAGTAAAGGTTAGAAGAATCAACATAAGAAACACAGTAGAAGAACAACATAAGAAACACAGTAGAAGAACAACAAAAGAAAAGTAGAACATGTTAAAAATCAGAAAAGCTTTGAAATGACTTAACAGAACCCTAAATCGGAAAAGGTAAAGATTTTGAAGGTAAAGTTTTGGAAGAAGCTTTGAGAAAATGTTTAAAAGCCTAGAGAAAACACAGATATACAGCGGATCTAAAAGAATAAGAAGAACCTCGAAGGCTAGGGTTTCAGAAGAACCCAGATGGTGAGAAAGGCTTGGAAAGTCATTGGTCTAAGCAGGAGAAGTCAAGATCAGGCTTGAACAGCCATGGCTGGCCGGAGCAAGGTCGGAGACAGCCATAGAACTCGAATGAAACAAAGTCTGGGCCAAGCTTCTTCAAGGTCTGACCTCGAAACCATAGTGACCAAGCATGTAGGAGTCGTAGGAGGAAGGTACAGGCCTTTAATGGCTTTGGAAGCCATGGATTCAGGCGATTTTAGGGTGGAAGTGGAGGGAGGCGGCTAGGGTTTCTGAGGGAGCTTGAGAGAATTGGGAGAAAGGGGGAATTCAAGGGCGGCTGCAGGCGCAAAATGACTAGGGTTTTGGGATAATGGGAAATTAAAAAAAGAAAGGTTAAATGGTGGTCGTTGATCATTGTGATCAACGGCCTGTATTGAATAGGGATCTGGGCAGGTTATTTTTTAATGGTTCGTGGGTCGGGTAGTTTAAGATTTGGGCTGGGTAATTGGGTTTTAGGATTGGGTTCAATTGGGTGCCAAATCAGGCCAAAATTGAAAATAAAAATGGGCTAATAATTAAATAGCCATTTTTCCCTTGTTTATTTTATAAAAAAATTGTGAAATAATTTTTGGGAATAAACTAAAAGTACTAAAATGATTAATAGTACTGAATTATTAAATAAAAAATTATTGGAGTTAATTATATAAATGCAAACACGATTAAATCTTAAAAGAGGCTAATATTGTAATTATATGCAATTTAGCTTTAAAAATATTTTGGTATTGGTGTGATAATCCAATAAATAAATCACCAAAATGATATTTTTTGGAGTAATTATTCGGTTTTTCCTGATAAAAATAAAGAAATAAATTGATTTAAAAATCTTTGAAAATTAGGGAAAAAAGAGTTGCCCCTCTTTACCCGGGAAGGATGAAAGAGTTGTCGAGTAAAGATATGATGGCCGATTTTGACCTGGCGAAACGGTTTGAAGAGGAGTTAGGCCGTGCTCTGGTTTCTAAGCTGCCTACATATCCCTGGTCTTACAGGAATCAGGTCGTATGTTGTCACGACCCATTTTTCTCAATAGGTCATGAGGGCGCGTGACACCATTGTCAGGCAAGCCATTTCGGAAATATTACCAAAATAATTTTATAGCTTTTAATTAGAATTAAGCGAAATAAACACTAAACTTGGAATTTAAAACCAGAAGAGATAAATACCATAATGAAATAGTTACACGACCCCAAAATAATCGTCTACCAAAGTGTGTGCCAGAACCTGGTGTCACAAGTTACGGGCAACTAGTAGCATATACAACCCAAAAGAATACCACACTACCCTACTGTCTGGATCAGAATAGACAGAAAATAACAATGCAAAAGAAAGACTTCTTCGGCTGCGGATCGGCATGGAAGGAAAAGCGACTCACCGTAGAAGTCCCAAGCCTGCTCACAAATGTGCACCAGAGAAATAACCGGATCCACCTGCCTCAGACCCTGTACATTTAAGTACAGAAGCGTAGCATGAGTACATAAACAATATGTACCTAGTGAGTATCCCGCCTAACCTCGAAGGAGGAGAGACGAGAGGTCGACTTGATACTCACTAGGGCCAAATAATATCATAAGTTTAAGTTAATCAATGAAAATCTATAACAGGCAACAGTTTACAACTAGGTATATAAGTCATATTCTTGCTAAGATTCTGATTAATCAATTACTTCAGTCACAATTATCAATTCCTTTCGAGTTATGAAAAAAAAAGACGATTCTAATAGTTAATACTCTCAGTAAAAGCTATACAAGCATGCGCAAATATGCCGAGGCGACGGCCCAATCCAACAGAAATAAACTGTGCACTTGCCGAGGGTCGACGGCGCGCCTATAGATGCATCTATTCATACCGAGGCGATCGGCCCGATCCACAAATAAGTAGGAATATCAAGTATACACACCAGGCACATCAATAGTCATAAATGCCAAGCAAGACTTCAACAATTATACAAATACGTTCTTATTCCCTTTTTAAAATCTCTAGCATACCCTAGGTGCTCATAGTAACAAGATAATAAAGAGAGTCATGTAAAATAAGCATGATGTGGCTCCTAAGCTACCCGGACCATCAACATAATAGTAGCTACGCACGGACTCTCGTCACCTAGCGCGTGCGTAGCCCCCGCATTTAGCAACAATTACTCAATTATTAATCCTATGGGGACAGTTCCCCCTCACAAGGTTAGAAAGAAGACTCACCTTGCTCCAAAGCGGGCTCCCAAATATCAAGAACAAGCCCAAGCTCTTAATTCGAAGC
>NW_017673676.1:0-49127 GCF_001879085.1 Nicotiana attenuata
CGGCCACCCTTATCACCACAACCCGCACCTTATACTTCGTGTCGCGGCGCGCAACCCGATACCCACCGAACATATCACAATTCACAAACAATACCACAACAATAACAATTCACAAAGAACAACAACAATTCTCAAGGAACAATAACAACAATTCTCAAAGAACATTAACAACAATTCGCAAAGAGCAACAACAACAATTTACAAGAACTTCCATAGTCGTCGATTCCATTTCCATCGTATTCCACAACTTATATGCCTTTTGTGTACAACGATAATTTTCCACGACAAGCCATATATGTTATTACCACAGCTGTTCCGATTGCATCAATTACTATTCTCTTCCATCATTTGCTTCACAATTCTTACCACATAGCATATTCATAATCACACACTTGGTTTATTGCCAATTACTTACACCATCTTATCGAAAGACATAACCACAACACCCAACCATGCCAATCACAAGAATTTCACAAACAATCCATGTAGAATTCACATACCAAGCACACAAACACCAAACAAGGTGATTTTACAAAGGTCAAAGTTAGCCGTACATACCTGGAGCTGAATCCCTTTTTAATTTCTACTTTCAACTTCACCAAAAAGCCTAGCAACGTCAATCTAGTGCACAAATTAACACATATGCTCAGAATCAAAGTTCACAATCACTACTCGAACACATTTAAATTGTCAACCCTCATTTGTATAATTCTTTACTCCTACCCAATTCCTCTTACTAGACTTTAGGTTTTAAAAGGCATGCATGTGTGTTTCAAACTCTATTATCAAGAATCAATGCATGAGACTTCCCCCCCCCCCTCCCTTAATTAAACCTGAAAATTAATGAAAATGGGTTAGGGACTTTACCTGCAAGAATGGAAGACACTCGCTTTGAAATTTCCCGGCCCGGATAGTTTTGAAGAATCAATTTAAAGAAGATGAACTCTCTCTCTCAAGAACCCCTCCTCCCTCTCTTTTATTTTGTTCACAAACTTGTTAAAAATGAGGGGGTTGGGGTGTTTTATTAAAAAGGGGGTCGGGTTTAAAATTTAGAAAATTAGGGGTCCGAGTCAGGTCTGCGGTCGCACTTTGCGATCGCAGATCCGGAATGCGGTCCGCAGAATGGACCGCAAAAAAGTGTTCCAAAAACCTGATTCCACTGTTTGGGTATGCGGCGGAAATGCGGTCCGCATACACGGTTTGTGGTCGCATAATGCACCGCATTTTGACCTCAAATTTGACTGACACGCTGACTCACTTTGCGGTGGAAATGCGGTCCGCGTATCAGTTATGCGGTCGCATAATGGACCGCATTTTGACCTTAATTTTAACCAAACCGCTGACTCATTATGCGGCAGAAATGCGGTCCGCATACTTAATTTGCAACCGCATTCTGGACCGCAAAATAGCACTTTTCTGGAAAAACCTGGTTCTTTGATTTTTAAATACTTAGATCAGTATAATGGGTTCGAGCACATTCCCAACACATATCCGGACCCTGACCCTACGAGCTACTGGGTTTTGAGCACACATTTTTCACGGGGCCTTACATTCTCCCCCACTTAAAATCATTCGTCCTCGAATGAGGATTTTGAAAAAAAATCAGTTGGTTTTGAAAACATGATATGCGGACTCCCAATTTCACTAACTCCCATATTTTAGAAAAATTTTGCCAGAGTTTCCTTTGTAATTAGGCTTATCTTCCTGTCAGAGAGCCCCCAAAACACAATTCCAAGTACCATTACACAATTACAACTATCCCCACAACTGGTATATAATTCATTACCTCAACAATTTCACATATTCAATCACTTGCTACATTTTGCACATAAACTAGTCACTTCAATGAGTTCCACATAGTTTAACCGCTTCGACATACTACGTGCACATAAATAAATCATTATCAATCTACACTACCATTAGTTGGTTACTTATCACATGAGTCTTTATAAAACTTTCATTTATCAAAAAGAGGTTCACATGACTTAAACAAGCACAACATATACACAATTCTTACACCACTAGAGGGACTTCAATAATAACACATTTAGGAAGAAAGATCGGGTGTCTTTGCACCAATTTGGACACAATAACAATTTGTTCAGGGATAAGAGTTCGCACGATTACTATTAGACTTGTTCAAACAGATGGGGATATTTTTCCTTCATTTCCTTTTCCGCTTCCCATGTGGCTTCCTCAACTCGTTGACTTTGCCATAATACTTCAACTAAGCAACTTCCTTGGTTCTCAATTTACGGACTTGCCTATCAAGAATAGCAACCGGAACTCTTCATATGACAGCTTTCATTAACCTCGATGGTCTCGACTGGCACGATGGTGGATGGATCTCCAACTACTTTCTTCAACATGGACACATGGAACACCGGATGCACTAATGACATTTCGGGAGGCAATTCCAACCTATAGGCCACCTGCCCTATCCTTTGAGCGATTCGATACGGCCCGACATACCTAGGACTCAACTTCCCTTTTTTCCCGAATCGCATGACTCCCTTCATAGGAGATACCCTCAAGAACACCCAATCATCAACTTGAAATTCCAATTCTCTTCGACGAACGTCCGCATAGGATTTCTGGCGACTCTGAGCAATTTTCATCCTTTCCTGAATGACTTTTAACTTTCTCCACAGCCTGGTGCACAAGATCCGGTCCTATAATTTTGCTTCACCCACTTCAAACCATCCGATCGGAGACCTGCACCTCCTTCCGTACAATGCCTCAAATGGGGCCATTCGAATGCTAGCATGAAAGCTGTTATTGTAAGCAAATTCTATAAGTGGCAAGTGATCATCCCAATTACCTTTGAAATCCAAGACACAAGCCCGCAACATATCTTCAAGCATCTGAATAGTTCGCTCCGCTTGGCCATCAGTCTGTGGATGGAAAGCTGTGCTGAGATTCACCTGAGTACCCAAACCTTGCTGAAATTTCTTCCAAAAATTAGCTGTGAACTGGGCCCCTCGATCCGAGATAATAGAAAGCGGAGTGCCATGAAGCCTTACTATCTCCTTGATATACAACTTAGCGTATTGTTCTGCAGTATCGGTGGACTTGACGGGCAAGAAGTGAGCTGATTTGGTGAGTCGATCCACTATTACCCAAATCGAGTCGAACTTGGGCTGAGTGCAAGGTAATCCTACCACGAAATCCATGTTGATCATCTCCTATTTCCACATTGGTATTTCCATAAGCTGAGTTAGCCCACCGGGCCGCTGATGCTCAGCCTTCACTTGCTGACAGTTCAGACACTTAGATATAAAGTCCGCCATACCCCTCTTCATGCCGTTCCACCAATAAATCCCCTTGAGGTCATGATACATTTTCGTAGAACATGGATGCACAGAATATCTGGAATTATGAGCCTCCGCCATTACCCTCTCCCGAAGCTTATCCACATTTGGAACACACAGCCTACCGTGACACCGCAATACCCCATCCTCGTCGCCGAGTGAAAATGCCGAAGTCTTGTTACTCAAAACTGCTTCATTCATTTGAGCCAATGCTGGATCGATAAACTGCTTTTCCTTGACTTCCGCTACGAGTGACGATTCTGCTCCATTGTGTACCATAACATTCCCCTTGTCTGATGTCAAAATACAAACCCCTAGACTGGCCAATTGATAAACCTCCCGAGCCAAGGCCTTTGATCCACTCCCAAATGAGCCAAACTACCCATAGATTTCCGACTGAGAGCGTCGGCCACCACGTTCGCCTTCCCTGGATGGTACAAAATGTTCATATCATAATCCTTGAGTAATTCTAACCACCGTCGCTGCCTTAGGTTCAATTCCTTCTGCTTGAACAAATACTGGAGACTCTTGTGGTCTGAGAACACATCCACATGGACCCCACAAAGATAATGCCGCCATATTTTCAAAGCAAACACAACTGCCGCAAGCTCCAAAACATGCGTCGGATAATTCTTCTCGTGATTCTTGAGCTGCCTCGAAGCATATGCTATAACTTTCCCATGTTGCATCAACACGCACCCCAAACCAATCCTGGAGGCATCGCAGTAAACCACAAATCCTTCCGTGCCTTTCGGCAAGGTCAATATTGGTGCCGAGGTCAACCTTGACTTCAGTTCCTGAAAACTTTTCTCACAAGCGTCGGACCATTGGAACTTAACTGCTTTCTGCGTCAACTTAGTCAATGGGGAGGCGAGGGTAGAGAATCCCTCCACAAACCTCCGATAATACCCTGCTAAACCCAAGAAGCTACAAATCTCCGTCGGGATCGTGGGTCTAGGCCAATCTTTTACTGCTGCAATCTTCTGGGGGTCTACCCGAATCCCTTCATTAGAAACAACGTGACCCAAAAAGGCAACGGACTCTAACCAAAACTCACATTTTGAAAATTTAGCATACAACTGGTGCTGATGAAGAGTCTGTAGAACTGCCCTGAGGTGATCGGCATGATCCATGCCAGCTCCGCGAATAAACAAGGATGTCGTCAATAAAAACAATCACGAAGGAGTCTAAAAATGGCTTGAAGACACGATTCATAAGATCCATAAAGGCTGCCGGGGCGTTGGTTAGCCCAAAAGACATGACCAAGAATTCAAAGTGACCATAGTGAGTTCTGAAAGCGGTCTTGGGAATATCCTGCTCCCTAATCTTCAATTGGTGATACCCGGACCGTAGATCAATTTTGGAGAAGAACCTTGCACCTTGCAATTGGTCGAACAAATCATCTATTCGAGGCAGAGGATACTTATTCTTGATGGTGACTTTGTTGAGCTGCCGATAATCAATACACATCCGGAGCGGCCCATCCTTCTTCCTGACAAAGAGAACCGGAGCACCCCACGGCAACACACTCGGCCGTATGAACCCCTTTTCTAATAAATCCTTCAGCTGCTCCTTTAGCTCCCTTAACTCCGCTGGAGCCATTCTGTATGGTGGAATAGATATTGGCTGCGTATCTGGCAATACATCAATCCCGAAATCAATCTCCCTATCTGGCAGAATCCCTGGAAGCTCGTCCGGAAACACTTCGTGAAACTCATTCACGACTGGCACGGACTCGGGGGTAGACACTTCCGAAGTGGTGTCCGCCACCCGGACCAAATGATAGATACATCCCTTCTTAATCATCTTTGAAGCCTTTAGGTAGGAAATAAACCTACCCTTCGACACCACATCATTCCCTTCCCACTCGATAACCGACTCATTAGGGAACTCGAGTCTCATGACTCTCGTTCGGCAGTCAAGTTTAGCAAAGCACGAATAAAGCCAGTCCATCCCAATAATCACATCAAAATCCACCATTCCAAGCTCGATAAGATTGGCCGTGGTAACGCGACCACATACCGTGACAACACAATTCCTATAAACCCGCGCGGCTGTAATAGAATCACCAACCGGAGTCGATACAGAGAACGGCTCATGAAGCTGTTCGGGTTCTATCCCAAAGCTTGAAGCAATGAATGGGGTGACATAAGACAAAGAGGACCCCAGATTAATAAGAGCATAACAATCAATGGCCTGAACAGACAAGATACCTGTAATCACATCTGGAGAAGCCTCTGCATTCTGACGACCACTCAAAGCATAGAACTGGCTGGGTCCACCTCTACCACAAGCTCCACCCCTAACTGTACCACGTCCTGTTGGGGTTGGAGGACGCCCAGATGATGTGGCGACTGAAGAACCGGAAGACTGAGCAGATCCCCTACCCATGCCCTGATTGGGGGCACGACAGTCTCGCTGAATATGACCTCTCACCCCGCATCTGAAACACACCGGGATATCCAAGTAGCAAGTCTCTGTATGAAATCTCCCACACTTGGGTCATGGAGCCCTCTCCTACTGTTGTGGTCTCCCTCCTGAACGACCGGACTGATGGGGTCTCCTACTGTCTGAGCCTGGTCTCATGCGACTGTTCTGCTGATAACTGTGCAGAGATGATGGTGCGCTCGTTGAGGACTGAGCATATGACTGAGACGACCCTGACGACCCTCTCCCTGAGCTGATCTACCTGAGTGACCTGCTGATCGGGCCCTGTTGCTATTCTCCCTTTCCGCCCGAATCTTCGACTTCCTAGCCTCTGCGGCCTGAGCGAATCCCACAATCTTTCCATAGTTCATATCCGAGTGTAAGGCCGCTGTAGCAGCCTCATTTACTACCAAGGGACTAAGGCCCTGAACAAATCGCCGAACTCTAGCTGCCATGGTCGACACTAACTGAGGAGCATACTTGGACAATCTCACGAACTCCATGTGGTACTCCCAAACACTCATACTGCCCTGCTTGAGGGTCTCAAACTCCGTGGCACGGGCTGCTATTGTCTCAGCAGGCAAGAACTGGTCCATGAACGCATCTACAAACTCGTCCCATCTGGCCGGAGGTCCTCCCTCCCCACGGGAGTCCTCCCACATCTCGAACCATGAATACGCTGCTCCCCTCAACTTGTATGATGCCAATTCAACTCCCTCTGTCTCTGAAGCTTTCATCACTCTGAGGGTCTTATACATTTCATCAAGAAATTCCTGCGGATCGGCCTCTGGGTCTGTGCCTGAGAACTCTGGAGGGGCTAACCGCAAAAACTGGTTAACTCTGGAGCTGGTAGAATCTCCTT
Organism: Nicotiana attenuata; assembly: GCF_001879085.1. Classification (NCBI taxonomy): domain Eukaryota; kingdom Viridiplantae; phylum Streptophyta; class Magnoliopsida; order Solanales; family Solanaceae; genus Nicotiana; species Nicotiana attenuata. Next base: position 6,601 of record NW_017673676.1, read on the forward strand.
GTCCGCTAGAGGATGTAGGGGCATCTTGAGATCTCTAGGCCTGAGCAGCCACTAACTGGGTCAACATGCGGATGACTCCCCTAAGGTCCATATCAGAAACCTCGGGACCAGGAGCTAGAATGGTGCCAGATTCAGGAATATCGGCGGGAGGGATGGTGGCACCCTCTGCCGCTGCAGAGTCAGGAACATGCTGGTCTGGGACAGACGGGCCAGGTAGGTTCAAGGCTGGGGAGTCACTCTCACCCACGGCATCAGGTACATGATTCATAGCCTCACTCGGGGTGGCATTGGCCCCAAGGCCGAGTCTAGCTCCCTTCTTAGGTGCTATTACTGAAAAAGTTCGGAACAACGCACGAGTTAGATATAGATACTTTCACATTTCACTTCACCGCACGATACAGAATAACAAGGAAGTGGGAAATTTCCTAAATGTCCATGCAGCCCCCCACTTATAGATGTGGTCGACTTCACACCGATAAGTAGGGCTCTACTAGACACGCCTCCGGGACATCCTAGGACTCCTTAAAACCTTAGGCTCTGATACCAAGTTTATCACGCCCCAAATTCAAGGGACATGACCGGCGCCCGACCGGGTAGCCCCAGCCAAGCGAACCTGGATGCCCTTCCTAACCCACATGTTACCCCATGTTTTCCTTACTCGATTATTCCAAGAATTTGCCAAATAATTAATTAAGAACACTTTTTAATTTACAAAACACATACATACTTACATAATAGTAATGAAATCACCAACTCGTTACCAATGTATGAAAACACGGATCTACACAAGTTTCTAACCCACATCTACTGTCTACGGAGCCTCTAATAGTACAACAGGATAATACAGTATTTGCCGGTACCAAGGCTCCGGCTATACCTTACACAAAATCAAAAAAATAAAACACCGAAAACAAGCGGCCTGAGCCACGCAGGGCCCCGAGAGGAAAGGGGCTCACCAAAAAGCTGATGGAGGATGAAGGGGAACTACGATCGGTGGACTGGAGTACCTGCTACGGATCCACCTACAATCATAACACGAATGTAGCGCCCCCGGCAAAAGGGACGTCAGTACATTTGAATTGTACTGGTATGTATGAACAAACTTTGCTCCAAGTAAACTCGAACCATAAGCAAGTAAGTAGCAGTAATAAAAGCGACAATCAAATCCACAAGGAAGGAACAATTAAGCCAACAAGTATACAATCTCTCCTCCATAAACAAGCATGTAATTGAGATGGAAATAACAATCAAATCCACAAAGAAAGAGCAATCAAATCACAAGTTTACAATCTCTCCTGTTTCCCCTTCCACATTTCCACATCAATAATTTCACAATTTGTTCATAGTTCATTTCAATAGCGATTTCGATCGCTTTCCAACCTTATTACCTCGGCCACCCTTATTATCACCACAACCCACACCTTATTTCTTCGTGTTGCGGCGCGCAACCCGATCCCACCGAACAATCACAATTCACAAACAACACAACAACAACAACAATTCACAAAGAATAACCACAACAATCATCAAGAAACAACAATGACCCTCAAGGAACAACAACAACAACAACAACAATTTACATGAACTTCCATAGCCATCAATACCACTTATGTTACTACCACGGTTATTCCGAGCACATCAATTCCCATTTCCTTCCATTACTTGTTTCACAGTTTTTACCACATAGCACATTCACAATCACAATCTTGGTTTATTTCTGATTACTTGCATCAATATAGCGAAGGCACAACCACAATCACTCAACCATACCAATCACAGGAATTTCACAAACAAATCACGTAGAAATCACATACCAAGCACTCAAACACCCAAACAAGGCGATTTTACAAGTTCAAAGTTAGCCATACATACCTGGAGCCGAATTCCCTTTTAACTTCTATTTCCAATTCACCAAATGGTCTAGCAACGTCAATCTAGTACACAAGATAACGTGTATGACTTAGAAAAGAAGTTCACAATTTCTACTCAACTTATTTAGGTTAGCAACCCATCTTTGTACCATCTTTTACTCCTACCCAATTACTCTCAATAGGTTTTAGGTTATAGAATGACATACATGTATGAGTTCAACCACTATTTTCAAAAACCAATGCATGAGACTCCCCCCCCCCAGTTTAAACCAGAAATTCAGTGAAAAGGGTTAGGGATGTTACCTGCAAGAAAAAGGGGACGAAGATAAGCTTGAAATTTCCCCGGCTCAGATGGTTTTGAAGAATCAAATTTTGGAGAAGATGACTTTCTCTCTCAAGACCCTCTCTTCCTCTCTCTTATTTTGTGCAGAAGATCGTTAAAAATGAGGGGCTGGGGGTGTTTAACCAAACCACAGCTTCACTATGCGATAGGAATGCGGTCCGCATACCAGATCTACGACCGCATAATGGCATTTTTCTGGGAAATTGATTCTTTTGATTTTTTTTAAACTTAGATCAATACCAAGGGTCCGAACCGCGGCGAGCTATTCTACGCATTCCTAACACATATTCGGAGTTGACACCATAAGATACTAGGTTTTGAGCCAAAAATTTTATGGGGCCTCACAATACCTGAATTGGAAGCATGCCTACTTTACTGTACAGTTTAATTTTGTTTACCTGTTGAGGTTTAGTTTGTCACTACCTATCAGTCCATAGTTTGGACTTGTTACTTACTGGGTTGGTATACTCACGTTACCCCCTGCACCTTGTGTGCAGATCCAAGTATCTCTGGCCACGTTAGCGGCTGTTGACTATTCCAGTTGCTGACTTTCATCGGAGATAGCAAGGTAGCTGCCTGGCGTTCGCAGTCCTGCTTTTCTCCTTCTTTATCTTCCCTTTAGTGTATTTTGGTATTTCCCAGACTATGTTAGTCCTGCTATATTTCAGAACAGTTGTAGTAGTTGCTCATGACTTAGTGACACCCAATGTCGCGCTTTTATTTCCGTATTTTGGTATTTGAATTGAACTCTTTTATGAAATTTCAATATGAAAAAGGCTATTATCTAACTTTTAATGAAATATTGAATTGTTTGGAAGTGTGTCGGCTTGCCTAGTTCCATGATAGGCGCTATCACGACCGGGTTAGTTTTGGGTCCTGATAAGTTGGTATCATAGCCTAGGTTACATAGGTCTCACGAGTCATGAGCAGATTTAGTAGAGTCTTGCAGATCGGTACAGAAACGTCTGTACTTATCTTCGAGAGGATGCAAAACCTTTAGGAAAACTTCATATTCTTGAATTATTGTCATGCGAATCTGTTGATTCTGGTAACTAAACTTCTGTTATTCTATTCTCTCACAGATGGTGAGGATACGTGCTACTGGTTAGGACAGACGGCCACCAATACCACCAGTTAGGGCCGCTAAAGGTCGTGGTCGCGGTCGAGGCCATAGTAGGGGCAGGGGTGTTGCCCGCACAACAGATAGGGCAGCACCTACAGATCCACCAGCCGCCCCAGTTCATGATCAGGTCCCAGTTGTGGATGCTCAAGCGGGACCAGCTCAAGCACCGGCTGTGCCTATTGTTATTCCAGGTCTTCAGGAGACCTTAGCTCAGATTTTGACTGTGTACACTGGTCTTGCTCAGGCGGTCGCTATTTTTGGTACAAAGCTACTTCCCAAGCCAGGGGAAGCACTCAGACTCCCGCCACCCGTACACCCGAGCAGGTTGTTCAGGGACTTCAGATACCGGGGGCACCACCAACCTAGTCGGTTGCACCTGCTCAAGATTTTGTGGTTCCAGTCATGCCTGATGACGAGCAGCGTAGATTAGAGAGGTTTGGGAGACTTCAGCCTCCGACTTTCAGAGGTGCAGAGGGCGAGGATGCCTAGGGTTTCTTGGATAAGTGTTAGAGGATTCTCCGTACAACGGGTATTCTAGAGACCAGTGAGGTCTCGTTCACTATATTTTAGTTCTCTGGAGCCGCCTTTACTTGGTGGGAGGCCTATGAGAGCCATAGGCTTGTTGATGCAGCGCCCCTTACCTGGCAGCGGTTCTCCATTCTTTTTCTGGAGAAGTATGTGCCGCAGTCTCACAGAATGGAGATGCGCAGGTAATTCGAGCAGTTGCGTCAGGATGATATGACTGTGACGCAGTATGAGATGAGGTTTTCTGAGTTAGCCCATCATGCTGTTTGGTTGGTTCCTACAGACAGGGAGAGGATTAGGAGGTTCATGGATGGCCTCGCATATCAGCTACAGATTCTTATGACCAGAGAGAGGGTGTTTGGTGCTTCTTTTGAGGAGGTGGTTGACATTGCCCGAGAGATAGAGTTGGTTCGCCGCTAGGAGCGAGTTGAGAGGGAGGCCAAGAGGCCTCGGGGATCTGGTAGTTTTGGTGGTGTTCCTTCTGGAGGTCAGTTCCAGCACGGTAGATCCCGTCCATTTAGACATGCTCAGTCAGCTCGTCCGGGTCACCGTCGTGGGTTATCTGGCCACGGTTCTCACAGTTCACATCAGGGCCACTCATCTCTCAATGCCCTTCCAGCTCAGAGTTCGACTCATGCACCATCAGTTCAGGGCTCATCTAGGCCTGGTTCTTCTAGTGGGTATCCCGGTGCTCGGGGCTCCCTTCAGTCCCCACCGCTGTTTGGCGGGAGAGGTTGCTTTGAGTGTGGAGATTTGGGTCATATCAAGAGATTCTGTCCCCGTCTTACGGGAGGTTCATCCCAGTAGAGGAGTCATCCTTCGGCTTCAGCACCAGTTACTTCCCCTCCCGCCCAGCCAGCTCGGGGTGGAGGTTATTCAGCTAGGGGTCGCCCTAGAGGGGGAGGCCGATCAGGGGCGGTCAGACCCGTTTTTATGCACTCCCTGCTAGACCAGATGCTATTGCTTCAGATGCTGTGATCAGAAGTATTATCTCAGTTTGCCATAGGGATTCCTCTGTATTATTTGATCCTGGTTCCACTTTTTCATATGTGTCGTCATATTTTGCTTGTTATTTGGATACGCCTCGCGAGTCTCTTGTTTCATCTGTTCGTGTATCCACTCCTGTAGGCGATACTATTATGGTGGACCATGTATATCGGTCTTGTGTGGTGCCTATTGGGGGTTTGGAGACCCGAGTAGACCTTTTGCTGCTTAGTATGGTTGAATTTGATGTGATATTAGGCATGGATTGGTTGTCTCCGTGTCATGCTATTATGGACTGTCACGCTAAGATGGTGACGTTGGCTATGCCTGGGGTGCCACGGATTGAGTGGCGAAGTTCCTCGAATTATGTTCCCAGCAGGGTGATTTCATACTTGAAGGCCCAGCAGATGGTTAGGAAGGTTTGTCTTTCTTACTTGGCCTTTGTGAGGGATGTTAGTGCAGAGACTCCTAGTATTGATTCGATTCCGGTGGTGAGAGATTTCCTGGATGTATTTCCTGCAGACCTGCCGGGCATGCCGCAGGACAGGGATATTGACTTCGGTATTAATTTGGTGCCGGGCACTCAGCCCATTTCTATTCCACCGTATCGTATGGCACCGGCGGAGATAAAGGAATTGAAGGAGCAACTTCAGGAAATCCTTGATAAGGGGTTTATTCAGCCTAGTGTGTCGCCTTGGGGTGCGCCTGTTCTATTTGTGAAGAAGAAGGATGGCACTATGAGGATGTTCATTGATTATAGGCAGTTGAACAAAGTCACAATGAAGAACAAGTATCCTTTGCCTCGTATTGATGATTTATTTGACCAGCTTCAGGGAGCGAGGGTGTTCTCCAAGATTGATCTCAGGTCAGGGTATCACCAGTTGAAGATTAGGGACTCGGACATTCTTAAGACAGCTTTCAGGACCCGATATGGTCATTATGAGTTCCTTGTGATGTCATTTGGGCTGACCAATGCCCCAACAACGTTCATGCATTTGATGAACAACGTGTTTCGCCTTATCTTGACTCGTTTATTTTTGTATTCATTGATGATATCCTGGTGTACTCTCGTAGCCAGGAGGAGCACGCAGAGCATTTGAGGGTTGTATTGCAGCGGCTGAGGGAGGAGAAGATTTATGCAAAGTTCTCCAAGTGTGAGTTTTGGCTCAGTTCAGTGGCATTCTTGGATATTTCGAGTGTGAGGTTGGATATTCCAGTTGCTGACTTTCATCGGAGATAGCGAGGTAGCTGCCTGGCGATCACATTCCTGCTTTTCTCCTTCTTTATCTTCCCTTTAGTGTATTTTGGTATTTCCCAGACTATGTTAGTCCTGCTATATTTCGGAACAGTTGTAGTAGTTGCTCATGACTTAGTGAGACTGATGTCGGGCTTTTATTTCCGCATTTTGGTTTTTGAATTAATCTCTTTTATGAAATTTCAGTATGAAAAAGGCTATTATCTAACTTTTAATGAAATATCGGAATTGTTTGGAAGTGTGTCGACTTGCCTAGTTCCATGATAGGCGCCATCACGACCCGGGTTAGTTTTGGGTCGTGACATATAATAATGGGTTTTAACTAATCATTGTTATCATTTCTATATATTTTATCTTTAAGTTATTCTCATATTAATTTTGTAATTCTCACGGAGCAAAATTAATATATAGTAACTATTGAATAAAATAGTGAAGTGAGAGTAATTATTAGTAAGCTATTATTAAAGTCGATAATCTTGCTTGCCTCAATTTTAATTCTCACGGAGGAATTGTAGTCGCAGGAATATTCTCACGAAGTTTTTACTATCTTTTAGCACAATTCAGACCAGAAGATATTTCGGTTTAACCGTCACTAGTTTTAACTCAATTAATTACATAACCTCACGGAGTGCTATTAGTTGATTAATTTTTGGTGAGATAAGATATAATTGTATTAGCAATAAGCAATTATCCTTTAGAGAAATACATGTTGAAAGTGAGATTTTATTATAATATATTATCAAGTGAATTCAACGATTCCTAACTCTATTAAATTACAAATCTTTCGAAAGTGTTTAATTTTGTTTTTTTTTGAAGGGCAAAGATACTTATATTAATATTATTAATAATAATAATAAAGTAGGCATTGTGCTAGGGTACAAGACCCATAGAAATGCCATTAGTACATAATAGAGTCATGCCATTTAGGGCATTATCATTACCTAGAGAAGCTAGATTGTTGCATGCATACATACTACATGAACGGAAATAGTTACAACCTTCCTTATCCTTACAATACACATTTAAGGAAAAGTTAGGAGGCTTAGAAAAATAGATAGATATATTATAACTCGGGTACTGTAGAGCTTCCTTGGCCAACTTGTGTGCCACCATATTCCCTTCACGGAAGTTGTGCTTCATTATGATCTCCCCCTGCTCCATTGCCTTCCCCATTAAGCGCCTGCATTCATAAATTAAATCATTGTAATTAGGATAATCCTCTTCTAAAAAATGAATCACCTTTGTGGCATCCGTCTCTATTTCACACGGTATGAACTTTTCCTTGATAATTGTTTGCAGCGCTTGACGGAAAGCTAGGAGTTCTGCATGTATAGGTGATATAGTTTGACTCTTTGCGTAGTAACCCAGCATCCATTCTCCTTTGTTATTGTGTATGACTCCGCCGATGCCTCCAAGTAAATATTCGTCATTGAAAGCTCCATCAAAATTGACCTTGTACCAATTCCCGAGAGGCGGGTGCCATTTAACCTTCACCTTAATTGAAATATTACTAGTAGTATGTTTGGTAGTTAGTAAAATATATTCCAGTGCTTGATCAAACACTTTAGTGGTGCTGATATTATTGGTAGTATTATTAACATTGTTGTCGTTCCTGGTTTTTCAGATTGACCATAATGCAAATGGAAAAACATCCTCCCAAGTGATTAAATTGTTTGGTATACTTGGTGTCTTTTTCCTTAGGAAATCAACCCAGTGTTCTTGAGGCGTAGTGTTGGAGAAAGGTACCCCTATAGATTCCCAGAAGTATTTTGCCACCTTACACTCCCAAAATATGTGAAGTATGGATTCATTCCTATATTTGCATATTGGGCAATGTGGGTCTATGTTAATACCAATTTTCCTTAGGTAATCCCTTGTAGGAAGTCTTGAGTGGTAACACTTCCATACAAAAAACTTAATTTTCCTAGGACATTTCATTCCCCATATCCAAGCAAAGTCATTACTAGTATGATTATATGTGTCAATCAAATTGTAGCATGAGGAGGTTGTGAATATCCCACTAGGGTTTGTGCTCCATATAATCTTACTAGAGTGCGTGGTGGATGTGGTTAGTGAGTGGATACTATTCAGAACATTGTTGGCAAGATCGAATGAAATATGAGCTAGATCCCACGTATTATTTTTTTTGATGTCTTTTATTTTCAAACCACTCTCCGTATTATTGAGGGGGCCTACTACATTTTTCCTTAATTTTTCAAATTTAGGGATCCAGTTGGTATCCCATATAGACATATTGGTATGATTGTTTACAGGCCATCTTATACCATGTTGACAATAATTACACCCCTTTAGGAGGCTTTTCCAAGTATACGAAACCCCTTTGGTGGATTTAGTATGGCTATATAGACTAGTAATAATTCGTGCCCAAATAGATGAAGGTTCATTAAATAATCTCCAAACAAGGCTTGTCAGTAGGGACAAATTTTTTGACTTTGCCTTTCTAATACCTAGCCCTCCCATATCCTTAGGTAATGTAACCACATTCCAGCCTATTAAGTGCATTCTCTTTTTTTCTGAAGTAGTTCCCCATAGGAAGTCTCTTTGAATCTTGTCTATTTCTTTAAGAGTCCTACTAGGGAGCATTGAGAGTTGCATTTGGTGATTTGGTATTGTGTTTAGAGTAGACTTTATGAGAGTACACCTTCCTGCCATATTGAGCCAATTGGCATTCCAAATGTTTAGTCTAGCCCTCATTTTTTCAATTATAGGCAGGTAATTCTTGTGTTTTGGGGTTACTACTCATTGGGAATCCTAGGTATTTACCAAAATCTTTACTGGCCTTTATGTCTAATATTGAAATGATCCAATTGCTCATACTAATTGGGCATGCTTTTGAAAGCAGCAGCTTTGATTTTCCTTTATTGATATTAAGGCCAGATAACTGATAAAAGAGATCCATATTATCTTTCATTATAGTAATAGTTTTTTTATTTGCTCTACCCATTAAAGTTAAATCATCAGCAAAAAACAAATGGGACAATGGGGGGCTTTTTTTATTTAAAAGAATGGGGTCCCAATTTAGGGTGTCTACTTGGTGTTCAATATTCTTGGATAACATATCCATGCATAAGATGAATAGATATGGAGACATTGGGTCCCATTGCCTAATTCCCCTGGTAGGACAAAACTCATCCGTTTTATTTCCATTAACTAGAATTGAGATAGAGCTAGTTGTAATGCAACTAAGAATGAGGGATGTTATATTAGGAGGGAAATTGTGGAACCTTAGAGTTCTATAGACAAATGACCATTCCAGCTTGTCGAAGGCCTTTTCAAGGTCTAGTTTTAGAAGCCAATTTCCTTTTTCTGTCCGGTTATTAAAACGTTTTAGGACTTCTTGAATAATTATTGCATTATCAGTGGGTCGTCTATTTTTCACAAAGCTAGTTTGATGTTCACTAACTAGATTGTTTAGTAAAGGCCTAATACGGTTTGCAATTATCTTAGTAATTACTTTATACAAAGTATTACAAAGACTAATATGTCTAAAATTTTGTAATTTATTTGCATTATTAAACTTAGGGATCAAACAAACATAGGTTTTATTAAGGTCATGGGGTATTGTCTTAGAGTTAAAAATTCCTTGACATAAATTAATGACCTTATTACTTAGAATTGGCCAAAATTTTTGGAAGAAGAAGGGGTGCAAACCATCAGGTCCAGGTGCCTTACATGGTTTATTTGAGCTATTATATGATGTTATACGTGATTTGAAATTCATAGGAGACGGAACTCAACATTTATATATAATTTTGTATAACTCTGTATAATTTTATAAAATGGTATAAAAGTGTGTATAAATATCTCTTATACATTATTAATTTGTAATAAGTATATAATGTTATATAATATTTGTATATCGGGTACATAAACATTGTTGAAAAAAACCATTGATTATGTGACTGCAAACTTAAAAAATAACTGCATAGGTCCAATGTGTCATGTTGAGATATACTTTTTTGTTGTTGCAAATCTCTCTATTATTTATTATTCATCAAATTTGGTGAGTCCAACAATGTTTTCTCAACATGGCATAGCTACTTGAATTCTAAAACAATGATTTCTCAACATGGCATAACTACTTGAGTTCCAATTTCATTACGTATATTAAACATCGCATAGCTGGCGGGGGTAGCAACTAATAAAGATTGATTCCACTTAACCCGACTCAAAAGCTGATACTATATAATATAAGAAAAGCTGCCAATGTTAAAGTACACGGTAAAAATAAAGTGCTTTTCCTTTGTTTGACATAAAAGTGCCAACGTTGACAAAATTGCAAAAGTAATATCTTTATAGGTTTAATATATAAATATAAAGATCATTTCTTCTTTATGGTAGAACTTTTTTTGACAAGGGGATGCACCTAACATCATGCCTTCTAATACAGTACTTTTTGTTTCCATGAATTACAAAATACCATGTGGCTATTTGGGGTTCATCTCATTGTAATTGTCACTTGAAATGACGGGATAAAGGGTCGCAAAATCTTGAAATTATTTTTCTTTTTAACTTGTCAAAATGTAGCATTTCTTCTCTTATGGCATACAAGCAATAAAGCACTTACTATATCACTTCTTGGATTTGCCCTAACTATATCCAGTTTGACCACTCTTGTTATCCACTCAATCTCTTACGATTTGATAAACCCTTGATCTAATTTCATTAATGAGTAACACATAGTACTATAATTAGCTGGAAATTAACATATGTATCAACATATTATTAATTTTAAGATTTTCACTAAGGTACTAATTAGGTTTCAAAGTAGATCGGAGTTTTTCTTTGGTTAATCAACTATTACTGTCCTGCTTGATCAAGTTTATAACTATTTAGATTTGGCTTGAAGCTACTGGAGTTTGATCAGCGATTTCCTTTTTGGTTTGAATAGGGATTAAAATTTTTGAGTATAACTCTTATCTCATTGCTGTCGGCCGAAGCTTTTCTTTTTTGATTTGGTTCTTTTCAGATGGGAAGAGAATAATTGAGGACAACACAAAAGGATCGGATTTTGGTTAATTTTTAACCACGTGAGCAAAACTACGCCTATTAGATTAATTAAAGATTAATTAGTTTCTAATGATTTTGCCGTTTCAGCATGTAAGATAAATTTGAATTGGTTTGGTTTTGGTTTTGAATTTTAAAAACCAATCAAATTTGGTTTGATTTTGGTTTTAATAAAAAATAACAGAAAAAAACCGAACCAAATCGACTATAAAAGTAGCTATTAAAAATTATTATTACACTTGCATATACGTATTTTTATATAAAGTTTCTAAAATTTTATTGTACATATTAGTCATTTGTATTTTTGGTCTAGTTCTTTGCTACTATAATAATCTAATTCTTTGCCTTTACATTCTAGTTTGATTGGTAGTTTTCTTTTGCAAGTACAAGAATTTATTTCATGATAAAAATAATCGATTTTTAGTTGAGTACTTAAATTATTCATCATTATTTAATTCAATTAGCATCAATATATTTTGGTAAATGATAGATTTCTCAAAGAGCAATTGATTTGATAGTGTTACGTTGAAAATGCAGTCACCGGAATATGCATTTGGTAGTATATGTCTCATATTTAAGAAAAAACCCGATTAATAACCGAAAAAACCGAAAAACCGACAAAAACCGACAAAAAACGAATCGATAAAAAACTGACTTAATTGGTTTGGTTGGTTCCAATATTTGAAAAACCGACTTACTTGGTTTGGTTTCTTTTTAGGAAAAAACCTACCCAAACCGTATCATGAACCCCCCTATATCTAACCCATGCATTAATTAACAGAAGTAAATGTAACTCATTTTATATAGTTTAAGGATAAATTTGGACATTTTCCCCATAATTATCATATAAAATTTGCAGGCAAGTAAGATTCTACCGGAAAATGATTAAACATACATAGCCGCACAAATAAAATCAATTTCTCTACACTAGCTTTTATATTTATAATATTTATACACAAAGGCGATACTAAGCGGACACATGCATCACTGTATAATGACCACCAAATAAAAAGTACATGTAATACTCCAACGCCTCGAGCATGTTTTAGAGCATGACGCATGTAGAATATTATCTTTAAGGTATTAATTGTCCTAATTATATATAAACAATTAATTATTGTATGGCTGCCAATAAACCTTACACAATACAAAAAAAAACTTTTAAAATTTGCCAGCAGCAATTTCTGATGTCTCTTAAGAACAAAAGCATTTGTTGAGAAAATATTATGAATATTTGTGATTGAATTGAAATCACAAATATTTTAATTTTTTATTTGCATACGGGTAAAATCGGGGTAAAGCATACCCCGATTTCTCGGTGAAGAAAATAGAAGGAGGGCATGGACGTACGAGATCAAAATCGAGGCTGGGAGCCCTTCGTATCGAGACCCATGGAAGGTGAACGATGTGTTCATCACCGGGCATAATAAAGTGATGCTCACCGGACCCAGAACGAGTTCTAAACCTCGGAAAACACAGTAAACGGTTACACACGACGGATAGAGGGCCGTGATATTAGTACATAACCAGATATTACGGCGCAGATCTTGCTCGATGTCGGTTGTTAATCAGTAATTGACGAGAAAGGAAGATTTTATCTTTTTTATACTTCTACTAGGGATGAAACTCTCCGACTATATAAAGGGGAAGCTTTTCTTTTGTAACACACATGGTAACACGCGAATCAAAGCAATACAAATTCATTTTCGGCTTTCTAGCTACTGCTAAAGTTCTTAATTAATTGATCTGTTCTTCATTCACAACTAGGTTTGAACCAAGGGTCCAATCGAGGGCAAAGTTACTGTTCAACCTAGGTTGGGGCTAGGCCATAACATTACAACTGGTTTGATCATTTATTTTGTCTTTGACTCGTTTGTCTAATACTCTTGATTATTTGTGTTGAATCAATCCACGTATCCTTAAAATCACGTACAAATTTAATTATTATCTGATTTAAGGGTAAACTGTTTAGCGCCCATTGTGGGGCTAAGGATAATAATGGTGATTTGATACGAATCTCCATAACACACCCTATTTTACGCCTGTTAATTAAAGTCTTAATTTCAGGTCAGCTTAAAAATGTCAAATTCTCAGTCTGCCCACTTAAACGTCGACACTGAGTCTAGCCATCATAGCGAAAATAATAATTCGGTGCCTAGCAACGAGGTGCCTCCTGCTGATCCCAACGGTGTCCTATTTGTCGATCCAGTCGATGCTAACTCACAGGTGGCCATCGACGTCAATTTGCCAGCTGATCCCGAAAACAGCATTCGCAGGGGACCTCGACCAAGAGCTTGAGAAGCACCCGAGGGGGAAGATGATGGGGTAAGCCCACAGCTAATCTTCAAAATGTTGCAGGCTCAACAGGCGGAAATAGCGCAACTACCGAATAATAGCCGCGCCCCCAGCAGGGTCGAACCCGAACAATCCCAAAAAAGCACCCGAAGAAACAGACAGACCGAGAGGCCGGGTGAAGCCGAGCCTGGGGTCAATCCCGAGATAATGAAATGGTTCAAGCATTAACGAAGCGGGTAGAATCAGTCAAGAAGAAAATTGAGTCCAATGAAAAGAAGGTAGAAACATACAATTCCATGGTCGATTAAATCCCGGGAGCACCCTCGATATTGAAAGGGCCGGATTCAAAGAAATTTATCCAGAAGCCTTTTTCTTCGAGCGCGGCACCAAAGCCGATCCCAAAGAGGTTTCGTATGCCCGATATCTCCAAATATAACGGAACCACGGATGCGAACGAGCATGTGACCTCCTATATATGCGCAATCAAAGGGAACGACTTGGAAGATGATAAAATCAAGCCGGTGCTACTGAAGAAGTTTGGGGAGACTTTGTCCAAAGGGGCAATGATATGGTATCACAACTTACCCCCAAATTCCATTGGCTCATTTGTTATTCTTGCGGGTGCTTTTGGTAAAGGCCCATGACGAGGCCATCAAGGTCGCGAACAGAAACTTAGACCTTTTCAAGGTTCAACAGAGAGACAACGAGATGCTCAAGGAGTTTGTGTCAAGGTTCCAGATGGAACGGGTGGACTTGCCTCCAATGGCAAATGATTGGGCCGTTCAGGCACTCACTCAGGGCCTTAACCTCTGAAGCTCCTTGGCTTCTCAGCAACTAAAATAAAATTTGGTAGAATACCCAGCGGTGACGTGGGCCGACGTTCACAATAGGTACCAGTCGAAGATCAGGGTCGTGGACGTCCAACTCAGAGCTCCTTCAGGTCGGATGATAGGTCTAAGAGAGTCGTTGATCATGAGCCAAGACCTGCCCGGGACCAGTATCAACTGTACAACGCGGACCGAAGAAGAAATGGGTCCGGGCGTCACCCCACAAGGAACGAGAAGAGAAGTGACGGAGGACCTAGTAGCCAAGGTTTGATAAAAAATAGTTTAGAAAGGCTGCTCGGGGGAGGGGGAGCACTGAGATTATAAGAGTATAAGTTCAGCGTTGATGCGGTCAGCATCGTGTCAGCCATCGGGTGCATCAAAGAGACCAAGTGGCCCCGACCATTGCAATCCGACCTTACCCAAAGAGATCCTAACTTAATGTGTAAGTAACTCGGCACTCATGGTCATGGGAGCGAGGATTGCCGACAATTGAAAGAAGATGTTGCTCGATTATTCAACAACGGGCACCTCCGAGAATTTCTGAGTGATCGAGCCAAAAACTACTGCAGGAATAGGGATGCCAACAAACAGATCGAATAAGAGGAGCCTCGACACATCATTAACATGATCATCTAAGGGGTCGATGTCCCCCAAGGGCCAATGATAAAGCTCACTAAAGTATCTGTCACAAGGGAAAAAATCACCCGAGATAATGTTTCGAAGGGAACTATTTCATTCAGCGACGAGGATGCCGAGGGCATCGTGCAACCTCACAATGATGCGCTGGTAATATCCGTACTTATCAATAAATCTCAAGTAAAACGTGTGTTGATTGATCTAGGTAGCTCGACCAACATCATCAGGTCAAGGGTCGTAGAGAAATTGGGGTTATAGGACCAAATAGTGCCAACAGTCCGGGTGAAATGGATTTAACATGGAATGCGAAACCACTAAAGGGGAGAAAACCCTGCAAGTAAACAGTGCTGGGACGATCCAAGAGACAAAGTTCTACGTATCGAAGGGTACATGAGATATAACGCTCTATTAGGAAGGCCGTGGGTTCACAACATGAGGACGGTATGCTCGACCTTGCACCAGGCATTGAAATTTCCTACACCGGGTGGAGTCAAGACGGTCTACTGAGAGCAGCCGACCGTAAAAGAGATATTTGCAGTTGATGAGTTAATCATGTGCCCGCGGTTTCGACATCAAGGAACGCGGAGCCGACCAAAAAGGAAGAAATTAAATAGCAATCACTGATGCCGATCTCGGCCGAACTAGAGGAACGAGGAGCGTACGAGGAGGATGATAACAGAGTCCCGAGATAGTTCATAACTCCTAATGACACTGACGCCACCAAATCAACGGTCGAAGAGTTGGAGCAAGTCGTATTAATCAAAAACCTAGCGGATCGAAAGGTATACCTGGGCACGGGGTTAACCCCCGAGCTCAGGAAAAATGTTATTGATTTTCTTAAAGCTAACATAGATTGTTTCACTAGGTCCCATCTTGCCATGACAGGGATCCCATCGGAGGTAACCACTTATAAGCTGGGTTTGGACCCAAAGTTCCACCCGATTAAGCAGAAGAGGAGGCCACAGTCCGAGATCAAACATGCATTCATCAAGGATGAGGAATCCAAACTTTTGTAAATAGGATCCATCCGAAAAGTTAATTACTCGAAT
Source organism: Nicotiana attenuata (assembly GCF_001879085.1). Lineage (NCBI taxonomy): Eukaryota > Viridiplantae > Streptophyta > Magnoliopsida > Solanales > Solanaceae > Nicotiana > Nicotiana attenuata. The sequence goes on from NW_017673676.1 coordinate 22,537, forward strand.
TGGTGAGCTAATGTAGTGGCACTACCTAAAAAGGGAATAATATAAGAATGTGTGTATATTACAAAGACCTGAACAAAGCATGCCCTAAAGAGTCGTTCCCTTTGCCTAACATCGATCGAATGATCGGCGCAATGGTCTGGCACGAGTACTCAGCTTTCTCGGCGCCTACTCCTGGTACAACCGAACTTGGATGGACCCCAACGATCATGAAAAGACTTCTTTCATCACTAAATTCGGCACCTACTGTTATAACGTAATGTCGTTTGGATTAAAGAACGCCGGTGCCACCTACCAACGCCTAGTAAATCGGATGTTCGAAGGAAAAATAGGAAAATCAATGGAAGTTTATATTGACGAAATGTTGGTTATGTCCCTGTGAGTAGAGGACCATTTGAAACATTTGCAGGAGACCTTTGACATACTAAATAAATACAACATGAAGCTAAACCCGGAGAAGTGCGCATTCGGGGTTGGATCGGGAAAATTCCTCAGATTCATGGTGTCCAATCGGGGAATCAAGATCAACCCCGACAAAATAAAGGCCATAAAGGACATCACCATGGTGGACAACATCAAGGTCGTTCAATGACTGACCGGGTGTATAGCCGCCTTGGGTCGGTTCGTCTCTAGGTCCTCAGACAAAAGCCATCGATTCTTCTCATTGTTAAAGAAGAAGAATAACTTTTCCTAGATTCCAGATTGCAGAGCTTTGGAAGAACTCAAACAGTACCTATCGAATCCACCCCTGCTGCACACTTTGAAGGCAGACGAACAGTTGAACCTCTACTTGGCGGTTTCCGAGGTGGCAGTAAGTGGAGTCTTAGTACGCAATTTCCTATTTACTATGATAGTAGAACTCTAGGTGAGACTGAATCAAGGTATCCTCACTTGGAAAAATTGGCGCTTGCTTTGCTAAGCGCCTCCAGGAAGCTAAAGTCGTACTTTCAATGCCACCCTATATGCGTCGTGACCTCTTACCCACTAAGGAACATCATGCATAAGCCCGAGCTCTCAGGCCGGTTGGCTGAATGGGCCATCGAAATTAGCGGGTACAATATCGAGTATCGACCCTGAACCGCCAAAAATCTCAAATTTTGGCAGACTTTGTGACCGATTTTATGCCGACCTTAATACCCGAAGTCGAAAGAGAATTAAGGTTAACCTCGGGGACCATTTCGAGAATCTAGACCCTTTTCACGGATGGTGCCTCGAACGTGAAGGGGTCCGGGCTCGATATCGTATTAAAACCGCCTACAGAAAATATAATTAGGCAATCTATTAGAATTATGAAATTGACTAACAATGAGGCCGAGTATGAGGCCATGATTGCAGGTCTAGAATTTGCTAAAAACCTTGGGGCCAAGGTGATTGAAGTCAAGTGCGATTCCCTCCTCGTGGTAAATCAAGATAATAGGATGTTCGAAGTAAAAGAAGTACGGATGCGAAGGTACTTGGACAAATTATAGGTAACCCTATATCAATTCAGGGAATGGACCCTACAGAATGTACTCCAAGATCAAAATAGTGAGGCCGATGCACTGGCTAACTTGGGGTCGTCGGTCGATTCCGATGAATTCAGTTCGGGAGCAGTAGTGCAGCTAATGAACTCGGTGATAGAACAGGGCCACGCCGAAGTGAACTCAACTAGTTTAACTTGGGATTGGACAAACAAATACATAAACTACTTGAAGATAGGAAAACTACCTTCGATTCCCAAAGAATCGAGATCCCTGCGTACCAAAGCTGCCAGATTTAGCTTGGTCGAAGGGGCGTTGTTCAGGAGAACCTTCTTTGGCCCACTAGCCATATGCTTAGGACCAGGAGAGGTTGAATACGCCATGATAGAAGTTCACAAAGGCACTTGGGGGAATCATTCGGGGACAAGATCTTTGGTTCAGAAATTGATTAGGGCAAGCTACTACTGGACTGAAATGGAGAAGGATGTAAAAAACTTCATACGGAAATGGGAGGAGTGCCAAAGACATGCCCCGATGATCCATCTATCCGGGGAAATGCTCCACTCAGTCCTGTCCCCATGGCCATTTATGAAGTGGGGAATGGACATCGTCGGTCCCCTGCCGTGGGCACCCGGTAAAGCTCAATTCATACTATTCATGACCGATTATTTTTCTAAAGGGGTTGAGGCCCAAGCGTTCGAAAAGGTCCGAGAGAAAGAAGTCATTGACTTCATCTAGGACTACATAATATGTCTATTTGGGATACCTGCCGAGATTGTTTGCGACAACAGAAAATAGTTCGTTGGCAGTAAGGTGAGTAAGTTTTTCGAAGACCACTAAATCAAGAAGATACTATCGACGCCTTATCATCCTAGTGGCAACGAGCAGGTAGAATCAACGAATAAGACTATACTTCAAAACCTGAAAAAGAGGTTGACCAGTTCAAAAGTGAAATGGAAGGATATCCTGCCCGAAGTCCTGTGGGTATATCGTACGACTTCAAAATCGAGCATCTGGGCCATCCTGTTTTCTTTGGTCTATGGAGGCGAAGCCTTAATACCAGTCGAGGTGGGAGAACCAAGCCTCGGGTTCCTGTATGCAACCAAAGGGCCAAACAACAAGGCCATGATCACGAGCGTGGAACTATTGGATGAAAGGCGGGAGGCCGACCTCGTCCGGTTGGCCGCCCAGAAGCAGCGAATAGAAAGGTATTACAACCAAAGATATAGCCTCTGACGCTTTCAAGTTGGGGACTTGGTGTTGAAGAAAGTATCACTACACACTAGGAACCCGAATGAAGGGAAACTGGGCCCAAATTGGGAAGGACCATATTGAGTCGTTAGATTAATCGGTAAAGGCTTATATAAACTCGAAGCGGGATACGGTGTGCAACTACCAAACAACTGGAATGTGATACACTTAAAGTGGCACTACTGCTAAGGTACGAAATCAATTACTTTTTAAATTGGACTAACGTATGCAGGTAATCAGCCAAGGACGGATGTAGCTATTAGGTTTAAAAGCACGTGTTGCACTCTTTTTCCCTTGAACCGATTTTGTCCCGAAGTGGGTTTTCTGACAAGATTTTTAACAAGGCAACAATAAAACATTCTACCTTAGATTTGAAGACTGGTCTCAAATAGGAGTCAATGATCATTTGCTTCAGGTCAACAGTATCCGAGTCCTCATGAATTCGACCTCGAATACTGCAGGCCATTACCCTCGGATTAAGATCTTTAGCAAGGGAAAAAGAAAATTGTATGTGCTAAAAGCTAAGTCTTTGTGGTTAGAATTCATTGTAAGGGCCAAACAGTCATATGAACCGTGCCCACATAGTCCACTCTAGCGATGGCACAAGTTTTTATGCGCCTTCAATCATGTACCTTGCATACTGAGCAATGAAAGAAATTTCTACTTCCCTTACACTTTGTTACTCTAAATTTTTCTTCTTCCACCCTAGATACTAAAGTCCACGGGCTACCGCTACTTGGGATTGTCAAGCCCACGGGCTACCCCTACTCGGGGACTGTCGCCCGATGAAAATTCGGATGACCAAGGCTACCAAATTTTGGAGGCACTAAATCCGTTAGGTGGTGCCCAAATATAAAAGGCTACGGCCACCCTAAAACGGTTCGGAGACGTCCGAAGTCTGTAATGAGAAAGTAATATGAAAACTCAAAACCTACTAAATGGTTACCCTCGGCAAAGATATCATCTAAAAACACTTAAGCATCTTAAAAACCTTCGGGGGACTGAGGGTTCGAAGCCACAAGCAAACCAAAGTTGCATTGAAGTCGGAATTCGTTTGAACCTCTAAAAATGGATGCTCCAGAACTACATGTGATTTTATGCTAAGGCATCAAAAATAATACGCAAGTAGAAATTGCAAGAAGATGCTGAAAAGGTAAAGAGACGGTATTGCCATAAAGGGAAAAATTTTATATACTCAAAAATATATTTACAAAGGCACGATAGAACGACTTCAAAACAAACCAAAAAAATACATAAGGAAAAACTAGAAAAATACTAAGGCATCTATGTCTGGTTTGCACCGGGACCCGATTCATCGCCAGAATCGTCGGAGCCCTCGGATCCCTCGAAGCCTTATGGACCCTCAGGCTCGTAGAAATTATTTGCTTCGTCCTCGAGCCTCCTAGCTTCTTCAATCTCGACTGATAGGTCAAAACCTCGGGTATGGATCTCTTCGAGGGTCATTCTCTAAGATAGCCGCTTTATGTACTCAGTCTTTATTTTTAAGTGGGTCTCGATTGCCTCCACATCAGCCTTGTATTGGTCCACCATTTCCTCGGCATCAACAGAGGTTGCATCCAATTTGGACCTCAGTGCCGCATATTCTTGTCCGAGAGCATCCCGTTCCGTGACGGCCAAGCTTAGTTGTGCCTGGAAATAATCATTCAACCAAGACCACTTATCGGCTTTTTCCTTCACCACCTGAAGTTGGTTCTCGACCGATGCCAGATCTGCTTTTGCGGCTTCCCTCTCCAAAGCCAGAAGGTCTATCTCACCCTCCCACACTTCGGTCGTGGCCTTGGCCTCGTCCATCTCAGCCCGAGGCTAGTCGATCAGGTCTATCTTCTGTTGGGCCTGTGAAGTTGTGCTGTTATTCACCATGACTAACTGCTCATTTTTAGCCTCAAAGATCTTTACCTTCTCAACCAGGTCGGTGTGTTCCCACTTCAGGGTCGAGGCCTCCTCCTGAGCTTTTTCCAGCTCGGCCTGGAGAATCGGGAGGTCTTTGAGGGCCTCGTCCTGTTGCTCACTTAGAGCCCTATGCATGTCCTTCTTCTGGACATTCTATTTGATCTCGAACTCGAGCTGGCTAATCTCTAAGCGGTACCGGAGGAAGCTTTTATGGTGAAGCACTGAAGCCTGAAAAACAATGAAGTTAGTAGAGGACATAAAAAACCAAAGTAAGATTCACAAATGGGTACAAGGGGCTGACGCCTTACCCGGTTCAGCACCTGTTGCACCTCGTTCAAGAGGCTCGACGCACCCACCTCGTTCATCTTAGTTTGGTCCTCCTCGGTCACAGGCATCAGAGGTATCTAGCAATGCCCACCGGATCAGACAGGACCCGAGCATCCTCTGAGATTGTAAGAACGACCGTTCTCTTTCACTCGGGATCCACGCTCGGAGAAGGAAATCGCTTCACTAGTTTTGGGGCTCGAACTCAGTCTTCCAGTTCCCAATGGCACATTTTTCTTCGGGACCTCTAGGTGACCAAGCCCGAAAAAATCCTCTAGTGCGGCCATATCCATGCCATCAAAAAATGTGTTGAGGGCATCGTCTGGACCCTGCGCTCCATCGCTTGACTTCTCTATGCCCACTTGGTCCACTTCGACCATGGAATCGGTATAGAAGGGAGTTTCCACGATGTAAATGACACCGGTCCCGTCCTTCGGAACAGGGGCTGCTTCTCGGGAGGCCACATCCTCCGTCTCTCTCTATGATTCCCGAGTTAGAGGAGGATCGACCTATGGTCCTCTTTCTCGGTCGTCGCCTACTCCCCCTCATTAAGGGTCGACCCATGAGTGACGAAAAGGTCATCATCTTCGGGCTCGTCCCTGAGCTGGTAGAGAGAATCAGGGTCCGGTACCCTGGATTGGGTGATCTTCTTGGGCTTCCGGACCCGGATGGTCACCTTTTTCTTCTTCTTCACCTCGGCATCTGGGGAACCCGAGGACTTTCTTCTTCTTCTTCTTCTTCTTCTTTTTCTGCTCCTCCTTTGTAGCAGCCCCGGGCTGCCCCAAAATGGAGAGCTCGGCAAGCGTGGATGGATCCTAATCCTCATCCAGCGACCTAAGTTCAGTGGTCATAGGCAAACCTATAAGAAAGGAAAAAGGGTTAACTCTATGTAAGTTAAGATTATGGTGATAATTATTCAAGGAAGAACCTTGCCATGAGAACGGGCCTCCAATTTGCCCTTTGAAAGCTTGCGACGAGGGGCGGAGTAGATGGTCTAGGATGAACCGAGGGGCTTCGGTACTATTCACGAAATGGTGTAAGAGGTTCACGATCCTCTAGAAGGACGAGTGGATTTGCCCAAGGCACACCTCGTACCTTTTGCAAAAAGCAAGGACTATGAGGTCCACCGGGGCGAGCGTGAAGGGGTAAGTGTAAACACTCAGATACCCCTTTACGTGAGTAGTAATATCGTCGTTAGGCCTGGGAACGACAACATCCTTACCCTCTCATTTACATTCCGCTCGGATTATGGTTAGGGTTTCTTTTGCGACGGAGCATATGTATCTCCATGCCCTCTCGCCTCGGTATTATTGACTAGAGACCTTCTCGACCTTGAAGTCGTCCCCGATAGAGCAGCCCCCGTGTATGAAGCTCTTCATGGGAGGCTCCTAAGCCACTTCGGGAATGGCCACCTCGACATCTGTGACGGGGTGGGAAGATGATGGAGTAGCCTGTTGAGGCACTAACTTGGAGGTTTCAGCAATTGTAATCTAGGAAATAAGAACGTCTGAAGAAAAAAATGAAGATTTGAAGATGATATGCTGGTATGAAGGTCTGGGTTGAAGGTTCAAAGAAGATGTATGGGGATTGAAGATGAAGGTATGAAGGCTCAAAGAACAATGTATGAAGATTTGGAGAAGTTGAAAGCCGTTAGGGAGTTCGAGGGTAAAGTCTAGAATCAGAAAGTGGAAGAAATAAAAAAGCATGAGGCTTCTATAGGAAAAAACAATCAATGTGCGACGTTTCGCATTAGAAGGCAGCTAGCCGGTGATTGATACGTGTCCGAAGTCAGAAAGATGCGACTGATGGGACATTTCGATTTATCCGTCATCTCAGTTGTAACGTACGAAGGAAGGAATTGGGGTTCATCTATCGTTTCCCATTCATTTCCAAACCTAATCTCTGGAAAACGAGGGGGCTATCTATATACGGATAAAAGCGGGAATAATGCATACCCCGATTTCCCGGTGAAGAAAACAGAAGAAGGGCATGGATGCACAAGATCGAAATAAAGGTTGGGAGCCCTTCGTATCGAGACCCATAGAAGGTGAGCAATGTGTTCATCATCGCGCATAATAAAGTGACGCTCCCCGGACCCAGAACGAGTTCTAAACCTCAGGAAACACGGTAAATGGATACACATGACAAATAGAGGGTCGTGATATTCGTACCTAACCGGATATCACAGCGCAAATCTCGCTCGATATCGGTTGCGGATCAGTAATTGACGAGAAAGGATGATTTATATTTTTGTTAGACTTGTACTAGGGATGAAACTCTCCTGCCATATAAAGGGTAAGTTTTTCTTTTGTAATAAACATGGTAACACGCGAATCAAAGCAATACAAATTTACTACTCCCTCCGTTTCATATTAAATGAGGTACTTTCCTTTTTAGTCTGTTCCAAAATAAATGACACATTTCTAAATTTGGAAATAATTCAACTTTAAACTCCTCATTTTACCTATTTTACCCTTAATGAGAAGTTTTATAACCACACAAAAGTCATGGCCCCACAAAGCTTTACCCCTTAAGCTTTTAAGACCACAAATTTCAAAAGTCTTTCTTTTTTTCCTTAAACTCCGTGCCGAGTCAAACTACCTCATTTAATTTGAAACGGAGGGAGTATCTGTTTTCTAGCTACTGCTAAAGTTCTTAATTGATTGTTCTGTTCTTTATTTACAACTGGACTCGAACCTGGCAAAGTTACTGTTCAACCTAGGTTCGGGCTAGGCCATAACATTACAACTGGTTTGATCATTTATTTTGTCTTTGAGTCGTTTGTCTAATACTCTTGATTACTTGTGTTAAATTAATTCGCGTATCCTTAAAACCACGTACAAATTTAATTGTTATCCGATTTAAGGGTAAACAATATTCACTACTAGAAATCCGGTAATTAGCGACCAAAAAAACCGACCAACTTTGGTCGGTTATGGCCAATTATCGACCAAAATGCGACCAAATACGCTTGGACGGTATTTTGATGGTCGCTTTAGTATACCGACCAAAGTTGGTCGGAAATTACCGACCAACGTTGGTCGGTAAATTAAATTCAAAAAAAAAATATTGCAAAAAAAAAAAGACCGACCAAAATTGGTCGGTTTTTCTTGGTCGATTTTTGCCGAATTTCTTGTAGTGATTGGTGGTGCGAATGAGGTGTAATAGGGTTTTGAATTGATTTGTAGTTGATAGAAAAGAAAAGAAAAAGATTTTCAAAAAATCTTGTACCAATTAAATTGCTAGCCATGCATGAGTTAGCTTTTATCTAGAAGCGAGGCTCATTTTCCTAGAAGGATAACCATTCAACTTGAGCAGCTGTCTTGTTCTAGATCTTAACCATCATTTCAGACTGAATAATCTAGAAAAGGAATAATGTTTTTCCTAGGTAGTGTTCCTAAGATTTTAGGAAAAACCATGCCTGCATTAAACTGTTCCTTAACAGACTAGTTCCTAGTCACTGAACTTTGATTTGATTTCCATCTTCAGATGAAGCCAGGTATAACGACAATTTGTTGCCCTCCTCTTCCTAATATAAAGAAATTCAAACCGCAAAGAAATAAACCGACTGGAACTCTAACATTAAAACATTTATCACCAGTATATGAAGTTGATATTCTCTAATCTTTAATTGTTAACTATTATTTTAACCAAAACCATGAATCAACTATGGAATTCGTGTTATAATTATTATATTGATACCTTGATGTGATATTCCACCACACTTCTCTCAATAATATCATTTTGTAGTATTTTTAAATCAGAGATAGAAATATTGAAATCCGACTATTCGAGTACTAGCATTTCGTTAAATAAATTGGTGCAAAGATAAATTTTTTGATTTTTTTTTATTTTTTTTGGTAATCAATACTTTATCTGTCTAGTATTGATTAATTGACGCAAAAGTAATAGTGGTGAAGTTACTATATGACAAGTTAGAAAAAGAAAAAGAAGAAGAATTGATTAATCGATTAAATTTGTTAAATTCTAGTAAGTCATAATCTGTCTTTATACACATTGCTTTTATCATCATCTGTTTGTTCTTATTAGCAAGGAATTTATCTATCTCGTACTCACATCTGCAATTAATTAATGGAGAATCCTTTTTTAAACTATATTTTATTCTAGGAATAACTGTTTTATTCCTTACCAAACAACCTTGATATTGATTAATCCTTAATAATAATGTTGATTGGACGATTCAGCTTTGCTTCTACATTCTTGTTTCTCTCTATATCACAAGAATTTTTAGCGCTCCATAATCCTATGCCCCAAAACCGGCTGTACAAAGATAAATTACAGAATTCAGAAACTTTTCATATCTTAACGTGACATCAAGAATTTATTTATTACTATTATCTATAAGAAAGAGGAAAAAACAATAAATACGCAAAAGGGTTGACTGATTTATTCTTGAATGCTTCTTTGCTTAAATGCCGAATATACATTTACTCATTTCTATCATTCTTTTGAGCAGTTCAATTGTAAAAAAAAACGCTCATCCTATCTAGAAAGAACAAGTATTCAGTTTACAAGAGCTAAATTAAACTAACAAAGTTTTGATTAGTTTAACACCAAACCAAAAGTATTATCTAAATGGTTCAAACTAAACTTAGTTAAGTACTATCATTGACTCTTACAAATTCTAATAAGATCAAATAGATTATGAGTTTATGACCAAGAAGCAGCTAATTTCATGAAAGTTTTAATGATATTTCTCTTTTTTTTTTTTGTTATTTTAATTTGTCAATTTAGAGAAGGAATTTCTATACTTGTCAATATAGTTGAGGAGCATATATAGAGCCAGTTTGAATTGACTTATTTTAAGTGCTTTTAAACCAAAATAGCTTTTAAGTTATTTTGTAGTATTTGGATAAAGTAAAAAAGTGTTTTAAGCACTTGTTTTTAAGTTAAAATGACAAAAATAAGCCAAAAGCCAAAAGTTAGAATTCCTAACTTATAACTTTTGGCTTAAAAGTCACTTACAACAAGCCCATCCAAACAGGCTCATAGTCTCTCTCAATGTACGAGTAATCGAGTATAGTCGATCTACCGGTAAGTATAGCGTAGCTCACAAATATAAAAAGTTATTTAGTTAATGAAATTAAATTAACAATAGAAAAGTCCATATTGTGACGATATATGTGACGAATATATAACCAATTATGTTTGCTAGAATCTTAAAAGACCTTCGAAAAGCTTAATTAATTTTCCTACTTTGATTACTATTTCACACTGAAATCAAAATGGCTTTAAACCTGCAAAAGTGCTTTCTTAGAGCCACTACCAAGAGGGCTCCATAACACATGGAAAAAAGTCTTTTCTTTTCCAAACCTACAAATAATTTCTTAGTAACCAACTATGTTCATCATTTGATAAACATGCAAAACCCTAATCAACAGCCTCATGAGAAGTTATCAAGAAGTCAATCACCAGAAAATGGTGATCCAGTTTCTGATGCCAAGTGGGCTTCTAGGCTTCTCCGAGAGTGTGCTACCGCGATTTCTGAGAAAGATTCAACCAAGATCCATCACTTGTTATGGATGTTGAATGAGCTTGCTTCTCCCTATGGTGATTGTAATCAAAAATTGGCATTTTATTTCTTGCAAGCCCTTTTTTGTAAGGCCACTGATACTGGCTTGAGGTGTTACAAAACCCTAACTTCAGCTGCTGAAAAGAGCAAATCTTTTGATTCATCTAGGAAATTGATCCTAAAGTTTCAAGAGGTAAGTCCATGGACAACTTTTGGTCACGTTGCATCAAATGGTGCAATTTTAGAAGCATTAGATGGTGAGAGTAGGCTTCATATAATTGATATAAGTCACACTTTTTGTACTCAATGGCCAACTTTACTAGAAGCTTTAGCCACGCGAAACGACGAAACACCACATCTAAAACTCACAGTTGTTGTCACGGAAAGCACGTTAGTGAAATCTGTTATGAAAGAAGTAGCTCAAAGAATGGAGAAATTTGCTAGGTTAATGGGAGTGCCTTTTGAGTTCAATGTTATAAGTGGATCGAACCACTTGAAAAAACTCACAAAGGAGAGTTTGAATATAAAAGAAGAGGAAGCAGTGGCTGTTAATTGCATTGGAGCCTTAAGAAAAGTTGAAGTAGAAGAAAGGGGAGATGTTATAAGAATGCTTCAATCACTTAACCCTAAAATTGTGACAATAGTAGAACATGAGGCTGATTTTTCTAGCACAAGGAATGACTTTGTTAAGTGCTTTGAAGAATGCCTTAGGTTCTACACATTATACTTTGAGATGCTTGATGAAAGCTTTCCAATCACGAGCAACGAAAGGCTCGTGATCGAAAGGGAATGTTCCAAAAGCATAGTTAAGGTTTTGGCTTGTGATGATCAAATTGGTGAAGGAGATGGTGAAACAAGAGAAAGAGGAAATCAATGGTCTGAAAGGCTTAGAGAGTGGTTTTCTCCATTTCCACTCAATGATGATGCTGTTGATGATGTTAAGTCCTTGCTTAAGAGGTACAAAGTTGGATGGTCACTTGTGCTACCACAAGAAAATCAAGAGTCACCTGGAATTTACTTGACTTGGAGAGATGAACCTGTGGTTTGGGCTTCAGCATGGAAACCCCGGGAAAAATCAATGGAGCGACATGATCAGTGAAGATTCGTAATGCTGACTTGGACGTGCTTGGGATTGCAACGTAGTAATTATCGCCTTTAGCTTACAACAAGCTAAAGCTTGATATATACCATTTGATTTTTCTATTTTTGGAATCCAAGAGCATAGATAAGCTAAAGGTTCCTTTTTGCTTTTTTTTTTTTTCAATTCCTTTCTATTTTTCTCTTCTAATGGATCTTGCAAACATATATATATATATATATATAGGACTATTACTGCTAGATTATAACCTTCATTTCATTTTCTACCTTTTAGATTCAACAACTCTATATGGGAGTTTGTATTGCTTTCTATCTTTTTGCTTGTTTTGCTCAATCTCTTCTTGGTGAAAGTTTTTGCAGCTGTACTAGCTTTTTCAAATTATGGTTTCTTTTTCCATTGATCTTTTTGCTTGGTACGTACTGGTCATTTGTACTCCAATACTTTAATTAGCTAGCCTTGTTGAGGGACCTCTCCCACTATTAATTATAATGTAACTTGGAGGCTGCATTCCCCTTTTCTTATTGGCAGTACTTGTTATTACAAATAAATTTGGATTCTCCTTTAAGAATATATTAGACGGAAAAGAAAGAAAAAAATTCTAACGCATTCCTCCTTCTTTCCCTAACATAGTCGTCTAATGAATGTGCCTAAAATGGCAATTAAGCTAATCGTGCGTACTACATAGATGAGGAAAGACAGAGGTGAAGCCAAAATTTAGAGCTTATAGGTTCGAGGTTTTAGTTATTTTAAATTATTGGGATTTAAATTAACAATTCTTACATATTCAATGAATTTCGTTAGACAAATACATGATTTGGATCAAAGCGACTAGTTTCAGCCGAACCCGAAGTCGATGAGCTAGCTCCGCCTCTGAGGAGGGATGGTAGCAATTAATATCCTTGGGACAATTGTTTAGGTAGACCAAGAAGAAAGAAATCATGAATAATATATTTTTCTTACTTATTGATGTTTGTCATGAAGATTCTTCTTTTTTAATTTACTCTTTCTTTGTTTTGCAAATAAAAGAGAAGTAATATCAAGTGATACAAAGATTTATCAAGAATATACTGAAAAAGGATAGGAAAAGAAGGAAAAAAAAGTAAAAAGAAGCGGACCCTATGAAGGGAAATTGGTGGCAAGCAGAAGCATACCAACTTGATCCCATGGTTGCCTTTATGTCTAGTGATATGAATAGCATAAGTTTGATTTTCCAATTACGTACAATAGCCACAGGCCAACATCAGTTAGTGGCGAACCACTTTTATTGATTTAGATAAGACTGCCGCTAAACTTGCCCTGTTTCAGTTTACCCCTACTTTCTTCATTTTGTCCTTTTGTGATGGGGAGATGGAACTTTGAGCAATTCCTCACCACCAACTACTTCAATCAGGATTTTAAATGGGAAAAGGGTTCGCATACGGTGCTACCCGATTTCGGTCTTCGATGGAAAAAGTAATACTACGTCGGAAAATCAGGACGTCGAGCTCGGGGGTCAAAGTTCCTTTCCAAGGTCATGGTCGTTAACACTTACCGAGGTCAGAAGAAGGCATGCTTCGAGGTGATGCCGGTATGAGTCAGTAACGGAAAGAGCGAGATACCCGCAACGGGCCGGAGATCACGGCATAAATTTCGGAATGGATTGGTCTTCAGCGGTTAAACAGTTGTCAAATAGGATTTCCTACTATAATTGGAAGTGTACCTTATTTAGGATTCCCCTATTATATATACGGGGGATCCCATCCATTTGTAACACATTGATCATTGCTCATTGATAAGAAAATATACGCTTGTTATTCTCTTGCTATTTCACTTACTGTTCATCAGCGTTGTTTTATCATTTGTTATTCCCATTATCATACCTCGAGATTATCACAGTTCGAGGTTGAGATTTAGCTTACACACTGGTTTGATCTATTTTATTCTTTAATTTATCTATTTAATTCCTTGTTTATCAATTGGCATTGAATTAAATCACATATCCTTAAAACCACAATACAAGTTTAATTGTTACTCGAATTTTAGGGAGTTTGGCACCCACCGTGGGGCTAAGCATAATAGTGATTGTTTCAGTGCTGATTTTGATAACACACGTTATTTTCGCACTTGTTCTTGTCAAGTATTTTTGCTCTTAGGTTAAAGTATGTCAAACTCATAAAATGCACCCGTACATGGTGATGATGGTCTCGGATTTCACGGGGAAAATGACAATGTAATTGCTCCAGGAGCCAGGGTGCTACCGGCTAATCTCGGGGGAAGGCCGATCGCCGATCTAGTCGATATCAGTTCGCACGTTGCTCTAAATACGATCCTAGGCGTGGACCCAAAAGGGAGTGTATGCAGGGAAGGCTGATCTGGTGGCCAAGGTACACAGGACAGAGAAGACGGAGGATTTAGCCTCCAAGTAATATTCGAGATGCTACAGGCTCAGTTGGCCGCTATTGCTCAATTGCAAAATCAACATAGGACTCCAAGTGTGGTCGAGCCAGAAATCACTCGCCATACCGAGCCAGTGCCAGAAAGGTCGAATGGTAACGAATCAAGGACTGATCCTGCAACTATGAAAATACTCGAGGAGCTCACCAAAAGAATTGAGACGGGGGAGAAGGAAATTGAAGATAATGATAAAAAAATAGAAACATACAACTCCCGAGTTGATCAGTTACCGGGGCACCCCCAATCCTAAAGGGATTGGATTCGAAAAAGTTCGTGCAAAAACCTTTTCCTCAGAGTGCGGCTCCGAAACCCATTCCTAAAAAGCTCTGCATGCCGGATATACCTAAATACAACGTGACCACCTTCGAGAGTTCCTCAGCGATCGAGCTTAGAATCATTTCAGAGGAAGAGACGCCAACAGGAAAAATGAACAGGAGGAACCCCAGCATGTCATTCAAATGATCATCGGTGGGGTCGATGTTCCATTGGGACCCATATTCAAATGCACTAAGGTGTCGATCACTAGGAAAAAACGAACCCCAGTTTATGTTCCCGAAGGCTCCTTATCATGCAACGACGAAGAAGCAGATGGCATTTCTCAGCCACACAACGACGCTCTGGTAATTTCTTTCTTTTTAAATAAAGTTCAAGTTAAGCGTGTTTTAGTGGATCCAGGTAGCTCAGTGAATATCATCCGATCGAGGGTCGTGGAGCAACTCAGCCTACAAGATCTAATCTTGCCCGCAGCTCGGGTCTTAAACGACTTCAACATGGCCAGTGAAACAACTAAAGGGGAGATTATTTTACCGGTGAACGTGTCTGGAACCATTCAAGATACAAAATTCCATGTGATCGAAGGTGACATGAGATATAACTCCCTACTCGGAAGGCCTTGGATCCACAACATAAGGGCAGTCCCCTCGACTCTCCACCAAATGATGAAATTTCCGATGACGGACGATGTAAAAACAGTATACAGGGAGCAGCATGCCGCAAAGGAAATGTTTGCGGTCGATGAGGTAATACCAATATCAACACCAGAAAGGTCGAGCATCAAAGGTAAACAGGAAGCCAAATAGCAATCACAGCCACCAGCCTCGACCGAATTGGGAAAGCAGGAGATAGAAGAAGAAGAGGAGGATTTTCTGACCCCTCGAACCTTTATTGTTCCCGAAGACTCCGCCGCCACCAAATCAATGGTCGAAGAGCTTGAACAGGTTATATTGATCGAACACCTGCCCGAGCGAAAGGTATACCTGGGAACGGGGTTAACCCCCGAACTCAGGAAAAACCTTATTCATTTTCTTATTGATAACATGGATTGTTTTGCTTGGTCCCATTTAGACATGACAGGGATCCCACCGGAGATAACAACGCATCGACTAAGCCTTGACCCCAGGTTCAAACCGGTGAAACAAAAGAGAAGGCCCCAGTCCGAGGTAAAGCACGCATTTATAAAGGACGAGGTAACTAAACTTCTCATAATAGGGTCCATTCGGGAAGTAAAATATCCCGAATGGCTTGCCAATGTAGTCGTAGTCCCTAAAAAAGGGAACAAACTTAGAATGTGTGTAGACTATAAGGATTTAAACAATGCATGCCCCAAAGATTCTTTTCCACTGCCTAACATTGATCGCATGATTGACGCCACGGCTGGCCACAAGATCCGTACCTTTCTCGACGCCTATTTCCGGTATAGCCAAATTCAAATGAACCTGGAAAACTAGGAAAAGACTTCATTTATTACCAAGTATTGAACATATTGCTATAACGTAATGCCCTTCGGGCTAAAAAATGTTGGATCTACTTACCAACGCCTAGTAAATAAAATGTTCGAAGAATAAATAGGTAAGTCAATGGAAGTTTATATCGATGACATGCTAGTTAAGTCCCTGCGTGCAGAGGACCATTTGGCTCATTTGCAGGAAACGTTCAAGATTTGAGGAGATATAACATGAAGCTCAACCCCGAGAAATGTGCTTTCGGGGTCGGTTTGGGAAAATTCCTGGGCTATATGGTGTCGAACAGGGGGATCGAGATCAATCCCGATAAAATCAAGGCCATCGAAGGCATCACCGTCGTGGACAGTGTAAAGGCTGTGTAGAGGCTAAGTAGACGGTTAGCTGCTTTAGGCCGATTCATCTCGAGGTCGTCAGATCGAAGCCAATGATTTTTCTCTTTGCTAAAAAAGAAGAACGATTTTACCTGGACCCCGGAGTGCCAACAAGTATTAGAGGAATTAAAGGATACCTATCGAGCCCACCACTGCTTCACACTCCAAAGACAAATGAGAAACTCTACTTGTACTTGGCAGTATCGGAAATCGCGGTAAGTGGTGTCCTAGTTCGGGAAGAGCAAGGTACGCAATTTCACGTTTATTATGTAAGTCGAACCTTAAGAGAAGCAGAAACTAGGTATCCACACTTAGAGAAATTGGCACTTGCACTGATAAACGCTTCTAGAAAGTTAAAACCATACTTTCAATGTCACCCCATATGCGTATTAACCACGTACCCACTTCGGAATATTTTACACAAGCCCGAACTATCGGGCCGATTGGCCGAATGGGCCTTCAAGCTCAGTGGGTACGATATCGGGTATCAACATCGAACGGCCATAAAGTCCCAAATTTTGGCGGACTTCGTGGCCGATTTCACGCCAACCCTCGTACCCGAAGTTGAAAAAGAACTTTTGTTAATATCAGTCACATCATCAGGGGTGTGGACCCTTTTCACAGATGGTGCTTCGAATGTGAAGGGGTCCGAATTAGGCATCGTTCTGAAGCCGCCCACGGGTAGCACTATTAGGCAGTCTATCAAAACTTCTAGGTTGAATAATAATGAGGCCGAGTACGAGGCCATGGTTGCAGGTATCGAGCTAGCTAAAAGCTTGGGATCGGAAGTCATTGAAGCCAAGTGTGACTCTTTACTGGTGGTGAACCAAGTAAACAAAACCTTCGAAGTTCGAGTGGATAGAATGCAAAGGTATTTGGACAAGCTGTAGGTAACTTTGCACCGTTTCAAGGAATGGACTTTACAGCATGTACCTCGAGAACAAAACAGTGAGGCCGATGCACTTGCAAATCTGGGGTCGTCGGTCGAGGAAGATGAGATCAGCTCGGGTACTGTCGTTCAACTCTCGAGATCGGTGATCGAGGAAGGGCATGCCAAGATAAACTCTACAAGCTTGACTTGGGATTGGAGGAATAAATATACTGAATATTTGAAGAACGGAAAGCTCCCAACGGACCCTAAAGAGTCGAGGGCCCTACGAACCAAAGTTGCTCAATTCACATTGGATGAAGATGGAACATTATACAGAAGGTCATTCGATGGACCATTGGAAGTATGTTTAGGACTAGGAGACACCGATTATGTTTTACGAGAGGTCCATGAAGGCACTTGTGGAAACCACTCCGGCACCGAGTCGTTGATTCATAAAATCATGAAAGCAGGATACTACTGAGATAGCATGGAAAAAGACACTAAGGAGTTTGTTCGAAAATGTGATAAATGTCAAAGGTTTGCACCGATGATCCATCAGCCCGGAGAGCAACTTCATTCAGTCCTATCCCCGTGGCCATTCATGAAATGGGGGATGGATATCGGCGGACCTCTACCAACGACCCCAGGTAAAGCTAAGTTCATTTTATTTATGACTGACTACTTCTCTAAATGAGTTGAAGCACACGCGTTTGAGAAAATAAGAGAGAAAGAGGTTATAGACTTCATCTGGGATCACATCATATGTCGATATGGAATACCCGCTAAAATAGTGTGTAACAATGGAAAACAATTTATTGGCAGCAAGGTAACGAAATTCCTCGAGGAGCACAAAATAAAAAGGATATTATCAACACCGTACCATCCTAGCGGGAACGGATAAGTCAAATCGACGAACAAGACTATCATTCAAAACTTAAAGAAAAGGTTGAACGACACTAAGGGGAAGTGGAGAGAAATGTTACCCAAAGTCCTTTGGGCATATCGAATAACATCGAAGTCTAGTACAGGGGCCACCCCGTTCTCCTTAGTATACGACTCCGAGGCCTTGATTTCGGTCGAAGTCGGGGAACCTAGCACCAGATTTTGACATACGACGGAAGAATCAAATCACGAGGCTATGAATACTAGCCTCGAGCTATTGGATGAAAAACGAGAAGTTGCGCTCGTTCGGATGGCTGCACAAAAGCAAAGAATCGAGAGATATTATAATAGAAGAACCAACCTTCGCCACTTCGGAATCGGGGACTTAGTTCTAAGGAAAGTCACCCTCAACACTCGAGACCCAAACGAAGGAAAACTAGGCCCAAATTGGGAAGGACCATATCGGGTCCTCGGTATCATCGGAAAGGAGTCTTACAAACTTGGCACAACAGAGGGCAAGCAATTGCCCAACAATTGGAATGTATCACTCCTCAAACGGTACTATTGCTAATGTATGATTTTTCCCCTTTTTTCATTTGTATTTGATACTAACTTATTTCAGGTGTTCGATTGAGGACGTTGAGAAACTTTTCAACACGAGGACCTTAGGTTTTAAAGCACGCGTTGCACTCTTTTTCCCTTAGATTGGTTTTTATCCCAAATGGGTTTTTCCGGCGAGGTTTTTAACGAGACAACAATCATGTGCTACCTGAGGAAAATTCAACAGTATCCAAGGCTTCTTTTCAATCAACCTCGAATACTGGGTGCATCACCCTCAGAGGTTATATTTTCGAGGAAAATACTTCATGTCAAAGGGTATCGATAGGGAAACTTTGTAATGGGCCAAACGGTCGAATGAACCGTGTCCATATAGATTAGTCAAGCCCCGATGGCAAAACATGTACGCATGTATAAATAATTTCAAAAAGCATTCTTTCTATATCAAACATTTTGTGTCTCAAAGAAAACTTTCTACTATACGAGCTCTGTGCTTATGATTTTGTGAGAAACGGCTCAAGGGCCAAGCGCATATATACCTCGAACACTCGGGGACTTGTCGCGCCCCCTTTTTCTCGCGAAATCGGGTTTATGACATTTGGGAAGACAACTTGTTCCCTTTTGGGAATTGGGTTTAACGGAATTGAAGAGTCGCAACCTAATGATTTAAGTGCATTAGGACACTTTAGAAGAGCTTGATTTTGGATAACCAGAGATAGGGTAAGGGCTTGAAATTATTCCAAGGGGAAGGTGTTAGGCACCCCTCAGAATCCACTAGTGTGGTTCCCGGCCAAGCTATTGTTGTGACTTAAGGTACAAATAACATATAGACAAGTAGGACTTCAAATAAGAGGGGATTTTCACATAAAGGTTAGAAATAAACAAAGTTGGAAAGCATTAAAGAGAGTTGATTTTCTTAAAAGAAACGTTCTAAAAGATTTAAAAGAAACAAAGAACAAAGGGAAGGGGGTCCTAGGTTCATTAATAATATGGATCACCCCACACAACACCCGGTAATCATTCTTATGCGTGGTGTTATCGCATGGTCATCATATCCATATCTACCCTTTCCCACCCCTTTAAGGTACTAAAGCGCGGAATGGTATCGTTTACTTATTGCATGCTATTACCCGTCCCAATCCTATCAATCTCGGAGGTATTTGGGACTACTAATCCTAAAGGGAGGAGGTGTTGGGCTTATTTGTGGTTTCAAAAGGTAAAAATGCTAAGGCGACAAACAAAACGCATATAGCAAGTTTGGGGGAGAAGCATATAAACAAACAAAAGGGCTCAAACAGACCTCCTTTAAACCAGAGAAAGCACATAGTTTAGCATGTCTTACACGTACTATTTTAGGGTCTGATTAAAAGCTGGGGCAGGCTGATTTATCACATATTTCCAGATAAGAAGTTCGAATTAGGCCTGCCTGCTGGTCGTAATTGATAAAGACTGATGCAGTTTTAAAAACTTTACCCTAAGGCTTGCCTAGGTGTGGGACAAAAGCTCCTATAGACATGATATCTACTGATTTCAGAAAAGAATGAAATAGTTGAATACATACTGATTAAGAAAAGTTGTCAGTTAAAAGCGAGTTTTAGAAGTGCACAAGTTGTGCCATTGGTAATACATCGTTACTGCTAGTTTTAGACTCATAAGCGAGCGGAAAACATTTCAGACTTGGTTGATAGTTCCTATAGGCATGCTTTCTACGCGTTGTTGATTTTAAACACTTTTATAGATATGGAAAAAAATGCAGAAAACCTACAACATGATATCTAGGTGTTACATTTTATTACGAACGTGACATCTGATTACATTTTGGCTATTCAGACCTATAAACATGTTTGCCTAATGAGAAGTGGATATGCAAGAATCAAAAGGACCTATAGGCATATTTTCTACATGCTCGTGCATCCTATAGACATGGCATCTATATGTGAATATGCTGAAATAGAAGTCATATAGACATGGTATCTATATGAGAATGCTGAAATTTGAAATCCTATAGACATGGCATCTATATGTGATCATGCCGAAATTAGAAATCCTATAGACATGGCATCTATATGTGAACATGCTGAAATTAGAAATCCTATAGACATGTTAGCTATATGAGAATACAGGATCTTATAGACATGGCAGCTATATGAGAATACAGGAATTAGAACTTCTTATAGGCAGGTTATCTACCCATTTCGCATACATGGTTACCCCTCCCTTTTCACTAGCCATCCCCAAGAGTTTTATTACAAAGTTATTACAATCCAGAAGAAAATAAAGAAAATACATCAGAAATTAAAAGTACTACCAAGGAGAGCCTGATTCAGACTTCCTGTCTGAAATATGAAGTAAACCAACTCCAAAGATCAGATTTCAAAGCCTTTCTCCCATTTGGGGGTGTGTCAAAGTTCCCTAAGAGTCTCACATGAACTCCGGGCAGTGCTTACACCCCAAATACATTATCATATTAAGACATAGTGCAGTGTGAAAAAGCCAGCCCTCAAATGTCCAAGTTTAGGGGGAACTCAAGGTCCCAAGGCAAGGCTCACAGGAGGGGGGGCAGAACTTAGGAACTAAGAGAGAGTGTAAGTGCAAGATTCTGAAAGGGGAAAGGGAAAGGGAGACAGTTCACATTAATACACACAGGGGTATAGGGAATGGAGAATTTGCAAGAGGTAAAAAGCAGGCTAGTGGGCATAACCCAACAATGGGAGATGCTGGCACACCCATAAGCCTACTAGAACACATTGTTTAGAGGTCAGGATCCCCTAAGGGATCAAGTTTAATCCATAGACAATAACTTGCATATTGCCATGTTTTAAACTGTAACTCAAAGCACATAAAGGGAATAGGGAAGAGGGGTTCATAATAGAAACAAGCAAAAGAAATCAACATGCTAGTTTAAGTATTTAAATCTGCAGAAGTAGTAAAGTAGACATGGATACCAAAAAGCTGTAAGTAAACACATTGTGGTGATGCCGAAACTTAAAATTAGGACATACCAGTTTCAAAGAAACAAAATAGAGAAAGTGCAGTAGTCTTGTAAAAGCCACAGAATAGACAAGAAGAGAGTGCTAGTAAGAGTTCAGAAGAGATTGTAAAGTAGTATGGAGGATTGTTAATCGTGTGTGCTGTGTGTTAAAGAGTCGTGTATTTATAGTGTGAAAGTAATGAGGAAATAAGGTAGGAAAATAGTTGAAGAACTGATTGTCAATCAATTACACAAGACTCCCTTTAATTAAGGGATTCAGATTCGAACGGGTAAAAACCAATTAAGGAAAGAAATTGAATAAACACTTTGTTCACAACATGCAATTAAGGGAACATACATATAAAGGTTATATAAGGACAAGGTTTTGAAGTACACGGTTTGTGAAAATAAGGTAAGAAGATCAATTAACCACCAGTAAATCAAAAGGGTCCGAGATTTTTTATGAATGAACCAAGTCAGAAAGATGGAAAAGGTTTTAACTTAAGGGAAATCAGCAAAAATCAATTAGACCTATTTAAAAGGGATTTTGAATTAATCACAAGCTGAAAGCCTCTGTTTTTTTAGAAAGATTCATCACATATAAAGGGCATACAGACACGTTAAGTACAAAAGAAAATTGTCACGCCATTGTAAAATCAGTAGAAAATCCAGTATAGAAGAGTTTAGTAAAAGGGTCAGAATCATATGAAAACAAGGAAGCCCAAACTCAATTCAAAGACTCGAAGAGTTAGAGGTTCTAAATCAAATATATGATCAAACCTGGCAGAACCCCCAAATTTTGGGGTTTCCGCCTTGAATCAAGTACATAGATGAGAAGACAAGTGGTCGAAGCAGGCTCAGAGGTTTCAGAGAAGAACTGAAACCTCTTGCATGCTTCTATCAACATCAATACTCATGAGAAAGCATGATATCAAGGTAACAGGCAGAACACAGTAGAAGCACGCAAAGAAAAATAGAGGAAAAGGTAACAGGCAGAACACAGTAGAAGCACGCAAAGAAAAATAGAGGAAAACAGTGATAGGAGCAGTAAACATGCTTAAGAAGTTTTTCAGAAGAAAATTAAACAGGGCTTAGTAGAAGGAAAGTAGGGAAACTTAAGAAGTTAGCAGGAAAGTACAGTAGGAGAAAACATGCTGGAACATAGTAGAGGAAGAATATAATAGAAAAGCATATGAGAACACAGTACGGAAAACATGGTAGCGGAACATACAAGCATGGAGCGTATAAAACACATACAAGAACGGAGTATGAAACTCAGTAGAAGAACATACAAGAACAGAACACAGTAGGAGAACACACAAGAACGTGGTAGATAAAAACATAGGAGCACAGTAGAGGTAAATAGACAAAAGAAAAGGGAAAGAAAGTCAGTGAAACACTTAAACATTTTTTCAGAAAACCCTAGATCGGACAAAAAGATTTAATAAAAAGTAATTTTCGAAAGAAAAGTTAAGGAAATCGTTTGAAAAACTCAAGGAGAGCACAGATATACAACGAATCTAAAGAAATCGAAGAAAACCTCGGAGAGTTAGGGTTTCAGAAAGACCCTAGAAATGAGAAAGGCTTTGAAAGGTCACCGATCTGAGTTGGAGAGGTTAGAAACAGGCTCAAAAAACTATAGTACGCCGGAGCAAGGCCGGAGATGGCCGGAGAACCTCGAATCGACGGAGGTCTGGGTTCGAACCTTCAAGTTCAGGCCTCGAATCTGCAGGTATCAAGCAAATAGGAGCAATAGGAGGTGAGTATAGGGCTCTCACAGCCTGGGAAGCCATGGATTCCGGTGGGTTTCACGGTGGGAGATGGTGAGACGATTAGGGTTTAGAGAAGGTTCGAGAGAGTTTGAGAGAGGGGAGGGTTTCAGAGGCGGCGGATAATTAAAAATGATTTAGGTTTGGGGGGTGATAAGTCAGGATTTTAACATGTTTTATGCCCCTACTTGCCTATGTTTTGGTTATAAATTTCTACAAAATAGTCCCAAAACGCTCACAAGTTGTACTTGATTTCAGGCTTGATCGACAAAGCGACGAATGTCAAAGATCGGCTCAAAAAGGAGTGAAACCTGCTCAAGTGTCAAAGACTAAGTAAGTTGAGGAAAAGAGAACCTAGTGCGGACCGCGCAAATGTGAATGCGGCCGCACTAGGAGATTCAGAGGATGGTATTTTCTAGCTGGAGGCAACGTGGCCGCGCTACTCTTTATTGCGGTCCGCGGTCAGGGTCCGTGGCCGCGCTACTCTTTTACGCGGTCCGCGGAGCAGAGATTCAGAGAGCCATAATTTTGCCAATTCCAAGCAATGCGGCCCGCGCTCGTTTTAATGCGGCCGTGCCAACTTCCACCGCGGCCGCGGTGCACTTTCATGCGGTCCGCGTTCCTCAAGTTCAGAGAAGCATAAATTGAAGTCTAAGAGCCAGTGCGGCCGCGGTCCATTTTGCGCGGCCCGCGCTGACCCCGCAGGGGTATTTTTATCCAATTTTTCCAGCCTAGTATAAATAGGACATTTTACCATTTTTAGGTTAAGTTTGATATCTCAGACATAGCTGCGCTCGTGAGACTTGATTTTGTAGCCATTTTCGGCACTTTTGCTCATTATTAACGATAGATTATTGTAGTTTCTTTTTAGTAATCAATTAATATCCTTAGTTCTTCATCTATTTCTTCAATTTCTGTACCTAGCATGAGTAGCTAAACCCACTAGCTAGGGTTGTGGCCCAACCCTAGTGTGGGTAATTGATGGGTGTTGCCATCTAGGGTTAGATTGATTATGGGTGTTTGCTATTTGGGTTGATTTTATGTTTTTATTTAAGAATTTGTGGTTGCAAATACTGATTCAAGCTTTGTGGGTTTGACTCTTCTTGAGAAAGAGAGTCTATGACCCCAAAATTGACCCAACAAGGAATTGGGATGGACACATGAGAAATGATAGTCCCAATTAACGGGTTAAATCTCGAGAGAGTAATCACCCTACTTGAACCCTAGTTGCTTGATCTAATTGGTCTACCCAATTGGTCTCGAGAGTCAATTGGGCAAAATCACTCTCTCTACCGAGAGGTGTGAGAGTGGGTACAATTGTGCAACGGTTATAGCATAAGCCCCAAATATGTCAATCTATCCTTAGTAACATCTACCCGTCAATTAGCCACCTAGGTAATGCCACGACCCTAGTGCCCTTCTTCCCATTGGATACAACTTAGCAATATTCTAGTAGCATAATTTAGCGTTTACCGGTAGTTTATTCATAGTAGTTATAAAAATCAAAAACCAAGAATGTTTGAAGTGACATTAGGAGTACAAACACATCTCTAGACTAGACAGAAAATCCAACTCCACTACTAGCTCCCTGTGGAAATCGATCCCGACTACTATCCGGGTAAAAGCTATTGCGACCCACTCTTCCTACCTTGGTGTAGTGTCGAGTTGGCAGCGATCAACTTTTTGGCGTCGTTGTCGGGGAGCTTACGGTGTTGACTATCTGTTTAGCTCGTTTTGTGTTTTGCTTCTCTTTCCTTCTTGTTACTAATTT
Source organism: Nicotiana attenuata (assembly GCF_001879085.1). Classification (NCBI taxonomy): domain Eukaryota; kingdom Viridiplantae; phylum Streptophyta; class Magnoliopsida; order Solanales; family Solanaceae; genus Nicotiana; species Nicotiana attenuata. The sequence continues at coordinate 47,480 of NW_017673676.1, forward strand.
TGTTTGTGTCGATCATTCAGGTACTATGGCTTTAAATGCTAATAACCCTATTGGCAATGCCATGGCGAGGGAGGAGGTAGAAGATATTGATCATGACGAGGTTCCCGTACCTCAAGCTCCACGTGAGGCCGCCAGGCACAACAATCGCTATAGTCCAGACCCCTCCTCTCCCGCCCACCGTCCAATCGCAAGTCATAAGTCCCAAGAGTTCCACCCAAATCAATGGGTACGCGACGTTCCATTGTTCCTCCCCGGAATCCGGGCGGGAAACTTTCAAATCACAAATGTCATGTTGACCTTGCTCGAGCAACGAGGATATTTTACGGGCGCCTCCGATCAAAATGCATACAAGCACTTGAAGGGGTTCGTAGATACATGCTGGGGCAACAAACAAACAAACGTGTCAGAGGATGCATTCAGATTGAGGATTTTCCCATTTTCTCTTCGGGGTAAAGCGTTGGATTGGTTAGGAAGGCTCCCAAATCATTCTATCACCACATGGGATGAATTGGCGGACAAATTTATTGCCAAGTTCTTTTCTCCAAGTCATATGGCGGCTCTTCGGGATGAGATTCTAGCTTTCAAGCAAATGCCAACGGAACCTTTACACGAAATATGGGAAAGATATAGAACAATGGTGAAGGAGTGCCCTAATAACGACATGACCGAGGCGATGATACAACAAACTTTTTATCGGGGCATCAACACCACGAATCAGTGCATTGTGAACCAATTGGCCGGAGGGAACTTTATGAAACTTTCTTACCAAGAGGCATGTGAAGTACTTGATGAAATGGTCGACACCTCTTCGGCATGGCAAAGCCGAGCGAATGTGCCCAAAGGTGACCCCACGGTCATCCATTTGCACAAGGAATTGAACGATCATGGACAAGCTATTGCCGAGCTTACAACAACTATGAATCAATTGGTGAAGGCGCAATTGCAACAAGTCCAAAACCCGCGCCAATTCAATGCAATGGAAGGTGTTTCTATGTTAAAAAAGAGGCAAAGAGGGCAACAATAACCTCAAGGTAATTGTGAGCAATTTGACAACAACAATGATGGTGGTGGTTATTCGAATGAGTGCTATGATGATCAAAGCGAGGAATGTCAATATGTCAATAACTACCAAGGGAATAGAGGAAATCAAGGGAATCAACAGTGGCGCCCCCAAGGAAATTGGGGCAATCAACAAGGTGGCGGTAATTGGAATAATAACAACCAACAACAAGGTGGCGGCAATTGGAACAACAACAATTGGGGTAACCAAGGTAACAATCAAGGCAATTGGAACGGGAACAATAATATTTGGAATAACAACAATGGTCAAGGCGGGTGGAATAACAATGGAAATCAAGGCAACCGGGGGCAAGGTTTTCAAAGGCCCCCGATGTATCAACAACCGAACAATCCGCCTCCGTTTCAATCTCAAGGGTCTAGTTCTTCGGGTAGTGATATGGGAAGAATAGAAATGATGTTCGAACAAATGATGAAGAAGAACCAAGACTCCGATGCTCAATTGGCTTCCCACAATACCTCTATTCGGAATTTGGAGGTGCAATTAGGCCAAATCTCTCAATCGTTGAATACTCGACCTAAGGGTGCTCTACCAAGTGACACGGTAGTGAACCCGAAGGGAGGTAACAAT